>NW_027109687.1:618858-653039 GCF_000696795.3 Halyomorpha halys
ACAGGTGGGCAGAAGCTTCGGCGGAGAGTGAATCACCAAATTTCACCCACTAATTTCGCTTATCAATATGTAAACGTATCCTGTACATTTAAATCTCAAAATAATAAATAATAAAATGAATTTCAAACCTTGAAGTATAGATAATCACTTACAGACTCCAATATAAGTAACCGAATATAAGTAACCGAAATCTGTATAGACCATTTTTTTAATTTGTAATTTACCTTGTTAATTTGGACTTTCGGTTCACAAATTTACGGATATACCAAAAAACTAACTTACTGAAACTGCAAAAGTTTCAATCAAAATTACTAAGACTGGTCAGTAGCGCTCCCCCTACATCAGTAACAAGAACTCACACAAAAACTTACGAACTCCCTACGTACAAAAAAACCCATTAAATCATCATATAAACGGTTTCACGAGGCACTTCCAACACACACTAAACCCTCTAATTCAAGGACTATCAACACGAGACTTACGAGATACGAGACGACGTTTACGAAGGAGCTGGAACAGGGACCTCTTAAATTGATTTTTAAATTTCAATTTTAATGGAGAGGGATCATTGGATGACCTTAACCTTCATGCCTTCATGACATTTTTATTTTTATTTTTTTCTTCTCTCTCTACATCTCATTCGCTGGTTGTAGAAATACTTTTACAGTTGTGAATAAACAAAATAAAGTAAAAAAAAAATTTACCTTGTAAGTAGGAGATTCTCATCTTCAATAGTGCCAAAATGCCCCACCTTCAGATAATTCACATTCAAATTTATGAAGATTAATTCACGTATATGAAGATCCTTTCTTGGGCTAGAATTGTTTGATTATCAGTCATTAGGAGAAATAAGAAATCCACACCATTGCTTAACTTAGTCCTTTGGAGTTCAAACAGTTTTTCACTACAAAAACATTTATATTTCAAAATAAATAAATATCTGTTCTCGTGTATCATTACTTACGACTAGTAAACAAAATGACCCATGTTAGGCACCGTAAACGACTACAACCTGAAGCAATGTCCTTCTCGAGAAGGGCAGCTAGAAAACCAAGACGAGATTAATAGAAGAATATGTAACTGAACAAGAAGGTATACAGCAACATCCTAACACCCACAGACGGGAAAATGTCAACATTCTTTGGAAACGTAAAAGTAATGGCGTCTGAAATATTATGTACGTTAGTAGCGGAATAAAAAGTAGCAGGAAGAAGGAAAAAATATTCTGACAAGTTTATCAGCATAGCTTTCTCATCATTCTTCTTCAGTAGATAAAGAAACAAATTCTAAAAACAAATGTGAAAGGTAAAATAAATTCAATGTGTGAATTGTTTATTTAAATATATTTTATAACATAAATTAACACACAGAGGTGTAAATAGCTCCAAAGACCGTCTAGTACAAGAGCCCAAGAGGAGAAAAAAGGCAGTTATTTAACCCCAATTTTTGATTACTTAATTGAAAACTAGGTATAATTACTAGTCAAAATTGATGAGTCTGCCAAGTATAGGTAGGGGGAATGAAAAATGGCGGCTGTTTCAAAACATTAAACATAATTAATTGTTTATTCGGAGCTTTATGTCTTTACAACTACCAACAACACTAGAAAATCTAAGAGAACATTATTTAAAGAAGAGTTTGCTAAAATATGAGCCCTAATAGAGCTATTTACGTTCAATAGTTCTCGAGATATAGCTTTTTAAAAGGCAACATTTCATAAAAATGTTGTATGGAACGTACTGAAAGATCAGTTGTTAGAGAATTTTGAAAAATCTATATCTCAAAAACCATTTGATGAGCTATACAGTAGTTTATGACGTTTCTTTTCGTAAGAGTAATAGTTTTCATGAAATTTGGTAAAATAAATTGCTTTATAGTTGTTCGGACAAATTTCCATTTGCCAAATTTATATTCATATGTGAATATCATAAAAACTACTACCCCTACAAAGATAAGTGTCATAAACTACTTTGTAGTAAATTAAATTTCCTTTATTTTGAATGTTGGCAGACATATGTGCGTCTTGTGGATCTAGAGATATATTTTTTCAAAAATCCAACATTTTATAGGAACAACTAGAACTTTTTTGACATTTATTGAACATGTTTTTGAGTTTATTTTGTCAAATATCATGAATACTACTTCTCCTACGAAGATAAACATTATTAACTATTTTATAGTAAATTTAACTGCCTCTAATTTGAATGCTGACAAACATCAGTACGTCCAATGGTTTCTGAAAGAAAGTTTTTCATAAATCAAACCTATTGTCCGAACAACTATAAATCGATTTATTTTTAGCAAATATCATGAGAACTTCTATTCCTACGAAGGTATAGCTCATACACTACTTTATAGTAAAATTATTTAGCTTTGATTTGAGTGCTAATAGACATTTGTACGTCGAATGGTTATCGAGATATAGATTTCTCAAAATAAATTAACTAACTCCTGATATTTCAGTACATTTTTATGAAATGTTGCTTTTTAAAAGGCTATCTATATCTTGAGAACTATTAGACGTAAATAGCACTAATATTTCAGCAAATTTACACTTCTTTAAATAATGTTCTCTTGGATTTTCTAGTGTTGTTGGTAGTTTTTAAGGTATAGAGCTCCAAATTAATGTTTTTTTAAGGTATTGAAACAGCCGCGATTTTTTATTCCTTCAACCTGTACTTGGCAGACTCATTAGTTTTAACCAGTAATTATACATAGTTTTCATTAAAGTAATCACAAAGTGGGGTGAGATAACTGACTTTTTTTTTCTCTTGTACTAGTAGGATCTTTATTGAAAAACATAAATTAAAAAAAAAATAATATGAAAGTTCCAAAAAATATATAAATACGACAGTATTCTAAATAGGAAATTTGGTGAAAGTAAAAAAAAACTAGAGCCTTAACATCTCTAATTTCTTCGCATCCCCATAATCATTATTCTATTCGCCTTTCATTTATTTATTTAGTTCTCTTTTTGTATGTATTTACACCTGGTGATAAATAATTACTAATCAGTATTTATGATGACAATTTAGTGGAACAGTTTCGAAATATTCTACAAATATTACTTCAGTTTTAAATAGTTCATATTCTCTAATTGTTATATTATAGGTAAATATGTAGGAATTGTGGTGCTATACAAACGAACATTATAAATAGCTTAATAGGGAAATTAACAAGCATTTTACACAAAATACTAATTGTGGCTTGTCTTCTTGCCTCAAGGTGTATATAGCTTCCCTACTTCGGTACTGAGGGAGCAAAAAATGCCAAGACAAAGGTAGAAAAATTCCAGTTCATCTTATCTACGGTCATAGGTATAGTTACAGTGCAGTCAAGGTACTTTCCATTAGAATATGGTACAAAGTTAAAGTTGATGAAAGCTCAGAAGGATATTATGGAACAACTTTTTCATATAATCAGATAATATCCCGGAGTCCTAAATCATATTAAACAACAGGCTTATATTTTACTATTTATCTAATACCAGATTGGTCTGGTGGGCCTTACATGGTTAATGTATGAGGTAAATTTTTTTTTTAACAATTGATTATGGGGGGGGGGGGTAGTCTCATAAAAAAGTCACCCCTAACTATATCCAATGTTATAAATAAAAAAATTAGATTAAAATAATAATTCTTAATAATAGATAAAAGTAAAATTAATAGCAAAAACAATGACATTTATGGATTTAACAAAATAAATAATTGACTGGAAAAAATAAAGTAAATTTAAGAAAAATATGAAGAGAAAAAAGAAAGGAATTAAGATAAAATAAAATTTTAGAGTGACAATAACAGAACTGATAAATATTTAATTTATAATAGCAAGTTCTGCAGCTGCCTGGGCTTCAGTCTTCGGGTTGTGGTTGGATTTCCCAGGTTGTAGGTCACTGCTTCTTACACTGTAGGTAACTGAGAGTGGAACCTCATGAACCTTTTTATGATGTAATCCTCTATTGTCTCTATTTGTAACTTCCTATGCAATTGGCTGTTTTTTACAAACCAAGGAGCATCTACTGAAATTCTTACTTTATTTTGAAAATATTGTAATTTTTTCCTTTTCACAAAGGATGCCGCTTCCCAGACTTCAAACCCAAACATCAGCAGTAGTGTGAGAATTGTTTTAAAAACAATGTTTGTCTGTTGTTTCTGGTTTTAATTTGGATTTTCTATTTAGAATATGACATAGCATTGCTAACCTTACGTTGGTTTAAGTTGGTTAAATGGCTTATATATTTCAGACAAATTTATAGTTTTAGGAGGTTTTCGAACTCCATATTTTCCATAACCTCCAAGCTCTGCTGTAACCACCATGGAAAGCGCAATGTCGAATTGCTCTGGAGTCCACAAGTATAGAGGGAAATGGAAACAATTGTGGAAAAAATATAGATCGAGAAAAATCATCATTAGTAGAAAAAAAAAGCTGGTTGAAGCAATAATATTACTGGAATTTTAACGTTTATAGTTTTAAAAATTATAAATATGTATTAGCAAAGTTACGTAATTTTATTAATAAAATAAAACAAATGACTAGGTAAGAATAATAATTTAATATTAAGATATAATAAAATAAAAACTGATTGTGATACTAATTCAATAATTAGATAAAACAAAAAACAAAGAGTAGTAATGAATTTGATATATAATAATATAATAATAGAGAAAATACAATAGTTGGGATTACTGACTATTGGGAAGAAATTTCATAAATTACAGATCAGTACTGTGTTTTATGGACCAGTGTTGTTGATTTCTGTTTATTATTTTGTAAAATGGCAAAAAGGCCAATGAATCCTATATCGATTGAAAGACTGCGTCAACCCGTGAAATGTAAACGATGTGAAAAGCGGGTTGATCGAAATCTTTAAAAATTAATATTTTACAATATTTTTTCTTCAAAATTGTCACCCATTGTAGCCCCATTTTCTCTCAGATTGCGCTAGCACTTAGCTGCAATATGTTTATTTGCAGCACCGCTTCCGCCCCCCCCCCATACCTCATTACAACTTCCAATAAGGATTAGTTACATGTCCATTTCGTATTTTTTATTCTAGAGGCTCTCCTCTCTTTGTGTTCTTCGTCGACAATGGTCACATTCTACTTCCGAGTGTATTCATTGCTAGGAAAGTATTTTGTAATGAATAGGATTTTTGAAACGGTAAAGTACCCTCTGGTTTAGAGTGATTTTTTGTCTGCTCCAATGACAAATCGAACCCAAATGCATTAATTTTCCTTGGGTTCTTTTGAATCGATCCCTCATTTCAAGTGGTCAACAGTGTTTTTGGCAGCTGCAGTATTCCCTGAATACTCACCCTAGGAATGTAATTACTATAGTTCATTGATTTATCCAATTTATTACGTTTCTGTTAGAATAAAAATAATTTGTTGATTATTATTTTTAGTAACCCTGTTTATAAATGAATAGTGAATTGAATCACAGTTTTTTATTATGAAAAAAAGGATAGAATTTGCTATCATATATTAATAGCTTATAGCTTAAATATAGCTAATTAAAGCTTAAACGTCCAAACTTGTCAATTATGGATTTTAAGACTGGTGTTCTATAAAAACTAGTATTTCTATGAAAATTTAGCAAATAATGAAAACTGTAGACTATTAAAAAATAAATAAATTTGCTCAACGGCTTTTATGTACGACAAAATGTTACCGAAATATTGATATGTTACTGGAAGGACGCAATGCACGCCAGTAACTTATCTATATCTGTAGCCCAGTAACCTGAGGTAGATAAAAAGTAAATAAAATTACATTTGACTATAATTAGTAATTTTAATTAATTTTGTTCGACTAGTAATTATAAGTTCATCAAGTAGTATAAATTATTAATCTAAGTTATAATTTCATTTTCACAGTTTTAAATTATAGTAATTAGAAAGTATTTATATTTGCAATTCCTTTTCGCCAAACAATGCCAGTGAACAAGTGCTGAACCCATAATAGTAGAAGAGCTCGTAAGAAGGCAGTTATTCACCCCAATTTTTGATACTTTATGAAAACTATGTATAATTACTGGTCAAAACTGATAAGTCTGCCATGTATAAGTAGAGGGAATAAAAAAATGGCGGCTGTTTCAGAACCTTAAAAAAACATTAATTTATCATTCGGAGGTCTATATGTTAAAAACTACCAAAAACACTAGAAAATCTAAAAGAACATTATTTAAAGAAGAGTAAATTTTCTGAAATATTAGCCCTAAAAGAGCTATTTACGTCCAATAGTTTTCGAGGTATAGCCTTTTAAAAAGTAACATTTCATAAAAATGTACTGAAATATCCGTAGTTAGTTCATTTATTTTGAGAAATCTATGGAACTATGTGACTTACAGATGTCTATTAGCAATCAAATTAAAGATAGTTTAATGTACTATAAAGTAGTTCATGACCTTTACCTTCGTAGGAATAGTAGTTTTCAATATATTTGCTAAAATAAATAGATTTATAGTTGTTCGGACAATAAGTTTGATTTATGAAAAACTTTATTTCAGAAACCGGACAGATATCTGCCTGCACTCAAATTAAAGCTAGTTAAATTTACTATAAAATAGTTAATAATGTTTATCTTTGTAGGAGAAGTAGTTTTCATGATATTTGACAAAATAAACTCACAAAATGTTAAGTTATAGTTGTTTCTATAAAATGTTGGATTTTTGAAAAAATATATCTCTAGATCCACAAGACGCACATATGTCTGCCAACACTTAAAATAAAGGAAATTTAATTTACTACAAAGTAGTTTATGACACTTATCTTTGTAGGGGTAGTAGTTTTTATGATATTCACATATGAAAATAAATTTGGCAAATGAAAATTTGTCGGAACAACTATAAATCAATTTATTTTACCAAATTGCATGTAAACTATTACTCCTACGAAGATAAACATTATAAAATACTTTATAGCTCATTAAACTAGCTTTAATTTGAGTGATAATAGACATCTATACGTCAAATGGTTTTTGAGATATAGATTTTTCAAAATAAATTCACTAACTACTGATCTTTCAGTACGTCCCATACAACATTTTTATGAAATGTTGCTTTTTAAAAAGCTATATCTCTAAAACTATTTAATGTAAATAACTGTATTAGGGTTCATATTTTAGCAAATTTACTCTACTTTAAATGATGCACTCTTAGATTTTCTATTGTTGGTAGTTGTAAAGATATAGAGCTCCGAATAAAAAATTATTTTTAACGTTTTGAAACAGCAGCCATTTTTTATTCCCCCTACATATACTTGGCAGGCTTATCAATTTTGACTAGTAATTATACCTATTTTTCAATTAAGTTATCAAAAATTGGGGTGAAATAAACGCCTTTTTTCTCCCCTTGGGATCATGTACTATAAGGTTCTGGTATAACCAGAGGTACAGATATACTCACATAGGAGAATCGCGTCAGTTCGATATCTAAATAACATGATTATAAAAAAAAAAAAAAAAAAAAAGATGCCAGATAATTCGATTTTATTGCCAACTTTTGTCTTAGAAACACATCAATGTATCCCCTTTCGTCTTAAAAATAACATTAAGCTCGAGAATCAGACAACTGTAATGCCTAGCTCCTTCATGGGCTATAATAGTGCTGATTTATTTTTTCAATGGCAAAGCTAGAGAAAGTTCTTTTCTTATCCCTCAGGTTCGCTACACTTGGAGATGATCCAACCATTTGTTGATATTCTAGACCATTCACTAATAGTTTACATTAAAATAAGTATTATAAGAAAATATGCATACACATATAAAACACACAATTTAACTAAGGATTTGTTTGTTTATAGAGCGATTTTTAAACCAATCTAGAAAATCTATTAGAAAATTGGCGAATTATTTATTATTATTTAAGATAAAAGCCATTTTAAACGAATCATATGAACTGTCCGATAACTTGAAATATTGGAGTACCTCTACACGCCTACTTGAAAGAAATATAAAATTCCTAAGAAATATATCACTTTTCGATAGCATTTTTTATAATTGACTTTTGTTGCTAAAATAATTTCTGTTTGCTTAATAATTGTATGGTAATGTTCAATTCGCCTTAATTGATCTGGTTTCTTTATCACTATCTCAAGTTGATGAAAGTGAACTTGTTAATATTTATTTTTCTTATAATAGTATAGTCATTATAAAATCTTGTATTATGTGGTAATATTACACAACTTATTCCTTAGTATACACTGACGAATATAACTAATAAATTCGTTTAAGGGCTAAAAATACTGTAGCTATACAAAATTCCTACAAAATGTGTTTTGATCTGATAGATTATGGCAGCTTGCCGTGTCTGATGCAATAGATGGCTTATCTAAAGCTTGCAAAATTGCACAAATGACTGTAAGTTCGTGATATAATAAATTTTGGAAATATTCCAATGACAATATATTTAGTGGTTATAGAATTGCTTCTCTGAATATAGACTAATTATAGAATTATTTAGACAATGCTGGAACAATATAATTGTCAAATTACTCATCATTTCATCTTATCTATGCTGAACAATTGCGATAAAACTGTAATCAGATAGATTTCAGTTTAAAAATTTGCACCTGAAATTCTAAAATAATATATACTGAAAATTTATACAACTGCAATGCCAATTAATCATTTTATAAGTTACATAAGACTAATTGTTTATGGTGGGTTATCCCAGTTCATATCACGAATAAAAGCAATAATAACGAGTTATTTAAATATCTGAATAATAATGTGGTGAGAAAAACTTGCAAATTGAATATCAACTATTCTATATTTTGCATGTACAATGTTTGGGGACAATTATCCCATACTCATGCACCTTTGCATCCACATATTTGTCATATTTTCAATTTCCATTTTGAAAATCATGTCATCTTTACACTTATAGTTTATAATTGTTTTATGACTACATTATTTAAATTATTGATCCATTCAAAATGAAAATTGAAAATATGACAAATATGTGGATATTGAGCTGCATGAGTGAGAGATAATTGTCCTGAAATGCTGTAAAAGCTAAAATATTCTATTTGGAAATTTTTTTTTACCTCAAGGATTAAAAAAATTAATACAATAAAACTTCCTAAAAAGAAAATCCAGAAGTTAATATCTTCTTTTCTACTATACATGTTTAGTGAAACGTAATATTTCATTGAAAAAGTCTTGTTTAACAAAAAATAAAGGTGAATAATGTTTTATTTTCTCACTTTCGAGTAGGATTCGAGATGAAAGCAATTATTTTTTGGCGTCACAGAATGTTAATTCACCACATTGGGTCTCCCTAGCCTTATATAAAACATTTCTTATATTTTGCTATAATTATTTGATGCAACCTACGTTTCGCAGATGATATTGTGCTCTTTGGAAAAGGCATGGAACAACTGAGAGAAATGATGAAGCAGCTTTTGGCATTGTGTGAAGAAGTTGGTCTTTATCCGAACTACCAGAAGACGAAACTTATGACAAATGGAAGAGGAGTGTAAAATTAACAACTATAACTATAAGATATATGTTGAAGAGTATATTTATCTGGGTCAGTTAATATCATTCACGGATAGAGGAGCAAAGGAGGTACAGAGGATATTAGCACTCGGCTGGAAAACGTTTTGGACCCTCAGTCATATAATGAAAAACAAGTATTGACCTTAAAAGGCAGGTCTTCGATAGTTGCATTAGTTTAGTGGTCACTTATGGATGCCAAGCGTGGTCACTGACTATAGGTCAAGAGATAAAATTACAGGTATGGCAAAATAATATTGGAAGAAGCATTGTGAACGTGAGGAAAAGAGATCGAATAAAAATGCTTGGATCCAGAAAGAAACAGAACTCACTGACACACTGAAGATGACAAGATTGAGCAAATGAAAATGAGCTGGGCATTTCCTTCGGTGCAAAGATGACAGATGGTCAAAAATTGCCACAGAATGGACTCCATACGACCTTCAAAGAGGAAGAGGACATCGAAAGAAAAGATGGAGCGATATGTTCAAGAGGATGGTAGGACCCCTCTGGTGCAGAGCTGCTAGGGACAGGGATGTCTGGAAGAAGAAATGGAAAGAACTCGCCTCCCAATAGGGCTGGTCACCCCGGGAAGTGCTGACTATTACTTCCGAAATGGAAGGACTATGCAGGAAAGCATACAGAAAGATGGAAAAGAAATTGATAGGAGATAATGTTTTGTCAACTATTATTTATTTAAATGTATTTATTCTTTTTTCTTTCTCTCTATCTTCTTTAAATATATATATTGTATTTTGTATGATTTTAATTTATTGCATAAATAAAAGGCTATTTCATTTCATTTGATGCATATGATGATATTTATCTTCACATTTAATCAGCCCAATGATATTTGTAATCTCGAATGTCAAAGCTGCCTGAGTTTATCCATATAAACCTAATCTTTGAAATCTTCAGCCATCATTCATGTTGTTTTATCATTTGTCTACTTGTAAACGTTATTATCAACTGTAATAAATCAATTGTAATCGTTCTAAAGTATGTTCCTATAAATTATTTTTCGAAGGATTAGGTTATTTTCCTATTATACTATTTCAAGGAAAAATTTAAACATTTTTTCACTTCTCCAACTCATTGTTACAATGAACGAGTCGTGCAACACTAGTCCATTTTCATTATCCTACGTTAAATGTTTTAAAAATCGATACCTTAAAAATTTTTTTACGCGATATTCATTTATCTTACGTTTGATTTTTATAACCTTCTCGTCTTTATTGTTTAATATCTTTGAAATATGCTTCTTATAATAAGTATGGGTCAACTGTTCTATTCATATTTACTAGAATATTTTGAAAAAAAAGTTATTTTTTAAGTTATTTTATCTGCTTTTTCAATGAAAAATATTCTAGTATAGAAGAGGGAAACGCTTTTTTTATTTTCTACAAATAAAAATAACTACAAACAATATGGCTTTGGCATATAGAAAATTGTAATATGGCCAAAATATGTACCGTCATTATAAATAGTTATTTTATATTTTAATTTTTTTTCTGGGGGCCTGTAAGATATTTACTAAATAAAAAGAAACCGATCATGTCACCAAACGTGGGTTTATTACTTAGGATATATCAAAGTCATAGATGGATTTTTCGGCTTTTAGAAGCCACTCTCAAGATTTTGTCATGCATCAGTGGTTTTGTCAGCTAAAAATCATCTATTCAGAAGATTTTCTCGTGCTAATAATTGCTTAATAGATCTGTTCTGCTGGATGGATTTGAGTATAAGTTTAATAAATAAAGTACGACTTTAAAATATTAAGTAGGGCATACTGAGCCTTTAAGTAAATGTCGGAAGCAAGTTTTGGCCCGACGTAGTACCCTAAAGAAATTATTTTTATTTTACAATCAAACTATAATGGCACAGGGCAGACCCTAGAGAAAGGGCCCTAGAAGGCGAAACGTAAATTTACCATATATTATGGCTCTGAGATTCGAGAATACAAGTAATCTAAAATATTTACTATGGTTAAGAATAAGTCAAGGGCTTCGCCTCACTAATGTAAGAGGAAAACCTTAACCCCTCACCACGAACCCTGAGTTGGTCGGCCTCTTGATTCTTTGCCAGATAATTGAGTAGGAATATATTTTGTTTTTAATAGGTAGGTCGGTTTTTGTCTTTTTTATAAATAGTCTTGTTTCAGTTTTTCGTACCTATTAACTTTTTAAGCTATTGTTATGGAATATATTAATTTTCAATTTAATTTTTAAACAATTCATTTATTCTTCGAAAGGAATTGGCTAACGTTTTATAGTCTAAATCAATGGTTCCCAATTTTTTTTGTCCTACCGCCCTCTTCCCGGGAAAAATATTAATTAGCACCCCCTGGAAATTATTTTTCTAAAATTATAATAGTTATGAATAGGAAACATATATGTTTCTACCTTTTTCGTAAAATATTGCAAAGAAAGGTGGAAATTAGAAACATTGACCTTGGAAATTATGAAACTATTTATTGAACTCAAAAAAAAAAAGTTAAAACATTCGAAATCATCTTAATGAGAAGGGCCTGTTGTCCTGAAACCAATTTTGTAATCCTCGGCTCTGTTTTCGTCTGCTGTAATATTGTTAACTGTGACAACATGTAATTATTCATCGCTTCCCAAATGCACCTGTGGCCATCACCGCCCCCTGAATCGCTGCAGTGCGCACCTTGGGAATCACTGGTCTAAATCGTACTATTATAATCTGTATACTATTTAAAATGAAAACAAAAGTCTTTCACTACTTTTCATTTTTTCATCTCATACTATCATTTTCAGTACAAGTGTTATAAATTGAGTATTTTTTCTTCTAATTGAACACTTTTTTGGATCCAATTGTAGAGTACCACAACTACAGGACCACTTCAGCAGATATAACCGATTTCATTATTCTACCCCTTTTTTTTTTTAAATAATTTATTTATTGTTATTTACAACTGTATGCACATATATACAACAAGTAAATTTGCTGTAGGTGACATAGTGACATGATAAAACATGTGGAGAATCTACCCACTGATAGAACTCCAATAACATTTCTAGAGGAGAAGATCTCGAGGCCATCTTCTTTTCAGACGCCTAGGAAGATTATTAGGTATGTAATAGTAGGTATGAAATAGGTAGGTAATGAAGTAGAAGCCAGGTTAGAAACAAGTGGATTTGGGTGGTTGGGAAGTTTATTATGGAAGGAACGGTATCTGGTTCTGGCCAAATCGGCAACATATGGAACATTGAGGTCCCGATGGATGACTTGATTTGTGACAAAGTAAGGAGCATTAAGGATTTTGGACTGTAAGGATTGGATTCTGGAGGAATTTGATGGTTTAGTGGAGCCCCAAAGCTCAACTCTGTATGTCCAGATAGGCCTTTTAATAGTCATGTAGATCAGTCTTTTGTAATGGATTGGCAATTTATTCTACCCTTAAACACAAGAAATTCGAATCTTCTGAAACAAAAAAAAAATTACCATTGGATTTTATTTTAAAATCCATAGTAATGTAAAAATTGAAATATGTATACATCATATTGATACAAGCTAAATCTGAGAAACATGTCTACTATATTCTAAGTTAAATCTCAATCTTCAAATTGCAGCCGTGAAAAAATAAATAAAACTATCTCATTATCTAATACATCTCTATTTTAAAAAAGGAACTGTAAAACAAATTTGGCGCCCTTGTTAGATGCAGACCAATTTAGCATTGTTGAATCGGCTATTTCTATCGGCGTCACTAGGGCGTTTCATATTTTAAAGCTGTCTACTCCTGGCTACAGATCGATACCAGTTTATGTTCGCTCTGTTAAATTTTAAAATATATTTATTGTTAACCACTTTATTTTGTTTGTTTTTTGGGGGGGGGATTTATTTATTATTATTAAATATTTTTCAAAAATATAAAATTTCTAACTCGACATAACAATAAATGTAATACTTCCAGGAGTTGTTTGAGAATAGAATTTAGTACGTTTACTGTAATGAAAATTAAAATGGCAAATTGAATTAGCCACAAGATTACAAAAATGTGAAATATTCACACTATGATAAGGTTTTGTTATTATAACATAATTTTATATAAAAAAAAATTATGAAATAAATTTGAAATTATAGTCAATTAGGTACTATTTATTTCCGTTGTTATTAGTTGAACTTGTCAAACAGTTGTGTAATTAAATTTAAATGAAAGATGAAAAATATGATGATTCCTTTTTTATTTTTATTTTTAAAATGTAATTAGGAAAGAATATGTGCTCTACACTTCTTTCAAGACGATCAAAATCTTAAATATGGAATACAGTTATTTATAAAGCATCAACATTTGCAAATATAATTTGATTCTCAAATAGGTTATTTGTAATGAATAATCAACCTACATCCTGTTTACAAGGACAAGAATATTTTCTAACAGCATCATCATAACCAGAAAAAAAAATAAAAAACAGTATACACATATAACAGTATTAGTCAGTTACTAAAATTTTGTAATAATCAATATTTCAAAAATAACCAACTTATAAGGTTACAGGAAAATCATTTTCAGCTCAAAAGCTTCATGGTATTAATTATAAAACATAATAAATATAAAAATGAGAGACAATGAAAATTAAAAAACGTCCAAGTGTACTTATAAATCTAACAAGGATATTTTATTCAAATTGAGAGACCTTTGACAAAAATACTACAAATTCTGAATAAACTATAAGATGTCATTTACATTTAATGAGTTGAAAAGTTTAAAAGCCGCGTAATTTGGACACCCTATAGGCATGTTTTGTACTTGCACATCTAGAAAAAAAATTTAAATCTTTTTCGATAGTCTGATTATGTTCATTTGTCTATTCTTTTGTTTGTATATATTTTAAGAGAGTTTTTTTTATTTTATATTTTTTTTTTTTTTACTTATTTATTTTATTTTATTTTTTATTTTAGTATGTATAAGATCATTCATCAATATTACCTATTGCCCACTACTGTGTGGCAGATTGTAATATCTATCAATAAATAAATCTATCAAAAAAAAAAAAAAAAAAAAATCTTTTTCATTCTTTCTTTAAATTACAATTTTATACTTATATTATAAACTTATTTATTTATTAAACTACACCAGAAATTTTCATAACATTTCGTTTACTTAATGTACTGGTTGTTAAATATTATAAAACTGTTAGAACTCCTGATTTTAAGAGTAAAACCTAGTTTATAAGTAAAATAGTGAAATGTCACAGTTGATTAAATTTTAACCCTTCTTGGTTTGAATAAAAACAACATATGTGTAATAAATTGTATAGCATGGGGATAGATTTTTTTTTTCTCTTCATAGGTTATATAGAAAGAAACATTTACGCTAAAGAGATACCTGAGAATTCGGTAAATCAAGGTCATCATAGATTTTCATAGCTTAACCTTAAACAATAATCGAGGTTTAGTTTATGTTATTTTAATTTTAAATTAAAATATTGTTATAATTAATACTGATACTTTTATTTTTCTATTATCCAGAGTTGGACCCTCGAAACTTATGAGGAGAAAGGGACGCACTTATGTACCAGGTCAATGCCGTACGACTATTCAAAAATGTTGAAATATGAAATACAATTTACTTTTTCTATTAAGGAGATAATAAAGGTGCCAATGGTATTTATTTATAATCGAAAAAACTTTTGCAGAAAAAAATAAAGTTCTCCTTCCAAGGGCGAACAGGGAAAGACATGTGGATTCGTTAGTGGTGTTATACTTGCCATTATCGGATGTCAGTATTCATACATAGTTATTACATTGGGATGGTACAAGTTTTGGACATTATGTGAATAACAAATTTTTCTTCTTATCATCTCGTAATAATTCAATTGTTTTGTAACAACAATGCTTATCCACATTTAATAATTCCTTCTCTTTCTGTTCTTACAGGAACATATTTTATTATTCTAATGCCAGGTCCCTGTATCATCTAGACTTGGTTTGACTTGGATTATTGTTACCTGGAATGAACAGTACTTCAGTCGAAGAAGGATTTGCTATAGCAGTTTATATCTCCAGTGATCGGCGAGGACATCTAGGTCATAAACCATTTATATTGTAGATTATAAATTTTTTTTATATCAATGTACAGAATATTTCAGGCTGAAAATGCTATATTACTGATTTTTAAAAATAGAATAGTTAACCAAAATGGCGAGCGAAAAACTTAAGGAGTACTCAATATCTCTGAGACTACAATTTTGAAAGCAGCATAAATTTTCTAAAATTTGAGCCCCAGTAGAGCTAGTTACGTTTAATAGCTCCCGAGATTCATTTTTTCCTACAACAAATTTTTTTTTTTAAACGAGAAATCAACATTTTGTGAATTTATTTTGTTCAATATCATGGAAACTACAACGAACAAAGACAATCATCTAACTAATCTTACGCCTATAAATCACTAAATTATTGCAAAAATTGACTAATGAGCAAAATTTTAAATCTAAAATACAAATAGTAATGAAAAATTAATAATTAAAATTTTATATTAGAGGGTACTTGTCTTTTTATTATTACTGTCTTCTAAGATAGATTCACTTGTGAATCTCCCTATGTATACTTTATATGAAAAAAGAAGTTGCTGAAGTCAGGTGGAATCAGAACAGAGAAACCTGAATTTCGTTGGCGTTGTTATTTCGATTTCACATACCAAGCAGGTTTCTGTGACATGTCTTGCATCATTTAGCGACTTTTTCTGTTACTCAATTCTAATCTGGGCTAAATTGACTATGGTCAAGACAGAAAATTATGAATAATGGTGGCAAACTACAAAGTATTAAATATAATGAAGACATTGATAGCACCAAAATATGATATCTTGTATTGGTTAAATCATGAACTAAATAATATTACCCAATCACTATTAGCATAGAACGATATTATAATTCGATACTTGTTAATTATAGCATTGGCACTTTAGAATAATAATTTACCTAATATTAAAACATATATTTATTGTTTTGTTATTGACAACTATTCATATTCATTTTAAAAATTAACTTCATAATGTACAAATTAAAAATAATTTTTCGCGTAGTTAATGATGAGGACACGGCGATTGGGTTCCTTCAGGATAAAGATTATTTGAAGGTTTACTGAATGATTACTGTATGATTTACTGAATGAAGGTATGTTCATTCGCGAACTATAGTATAAAAGTACAGAAGAAAGTATACGCGTCCTTCATTAGCGATGTATTTTCGACGGGATTTACCGAGAAACCAATGAATGTTTTTTGAAATTTGTTTAGAACAGATCAGAATTCATATTTTCAAAAGAAAAATTTAACCGATTAGTGTAGTTGCGACATTTATGGAAAGGATGCCTATACAGATGGGGCTACAAACATCAAACTGTAAAACATAAATATCACTTTGTTGATGCAAATACGCAAAAAATCGAAAGAATATCGGTGTCAACTAAATGGGGAAATAAAAGAAGAAGATAAATAAATAAAAATTAGCGTTGTTTATATAAATACGTCTGTTTTTATTATTTTATTTTATACGGTTTAATTTATAAGAAGTGGCGATAACGTAATTAACAAGCACCTATAATTCTCCTAATTCCAAATTTCTCGTTACAGATAATTGTATTAAATATTATCACTGTTTTACAACTTTAATGCGGATCACGTTTATGGTGTCTAAAAGGAGATATCTCTAAAAAGAAAAAAGCTTTAGTAGAACACTATTTCTCCTTTTTCATCAATTTCCAAGTTTACCTTATTGCTAAAGACACTATGCGTTTTGGATTTCGTTTTTTGGACTATATGCATACTTTTATAATGTCCTTATTTGGATGATAGTTTAAATGAAATTATTTAAGGTTGAAATTAAGTCGTATTTATTATGCCCCAACTGATTTTGTTTTGAATTATTTTTATTAAGACATTTTTAGAGATCCCTATAAATTCTGTTGAATAATTGTAATGGTAACCATGTTATTTACTTTCAGCACAGGACCAATTTAGGTGAAATCTTAAGAATAATTACTAGAATTAGAAAGGCAACACCCCAATTCCCAACGTCATTATTTTTGACAGTTTTTCTTATTAAAATTTATATGATAAAAATACATTAAAAAAAATCAAAGTTTACTATTAAAACCGTATAAAAAAGTAAAATTCACTTCTTTTAATCATTCTTGCACTCATTTCATTTATTCACTTATTCAGTCCATAAAAAGAGAGTTGTTATTCACATCTAATCTAACAAGAGCTTGTATAGTATGGAAAAATTGAACACTGTCTGAACTAAACAACGAAATAGAATATTTGATACTAAAGTTTTAATACAATTTTGCTTTCCATTCACTTATCGTGTCTCAATTTCTAAAATTCCCATTCACTCTAATAAAAGATTATTATAAAAAAAAAAAAAAATCCATTTTATAAAATTGTGTGAATGGTGAGAAATATATTTTTACAATTATTCCGACTAAATTAGATATAAAAGAAGATTCTTTATTAGCGTTTATTTTTGTTTTAATTTCAATAATTTGATAATACACACAAATCCTTTTTTGTATAATTGATAATTCACACAAATGATACCTAACTACAAAATCAGTTTTTAAGTCAAGTTCAAGTTTGAGTAGCTTTTGACTGCAGTGGCGCCATTGCGAATTGAAAACCTGACGACTCCCCTTCCCCCCCTCCACCATGAATAGAAATGTTGGTTAACTGTTCCCTTCTCTGTGTGTCAGAAATGACAAGAAGGGGGGGCATGTAAAAAAGGAAAAAAGGTTTGAGTAGACATAATTCGAATCATACTTTTGTTCGCATCATGATTCTTTTATTTATAATCATGCTTTTGATGACATACTATTGGAACTGAATGCCGTTTTTAAAAAATATAAAACTTCTCGCATTATAGCTTTTTTTTCTTATATTTTATCAAAAATGGCCTGATATGCACTACAGAAATCCCTTATATCCCAGTTCTTCATCAGGGAGCTTGTAGCAAAGGGGCCCTAGCTAAAACCATTTAGCTCGGACCTCTAGGGTTTTAGCTAGGGCCCCTTTGCTACAAGCTCCCTAATGAAGACCTGAAACTCAAGTCGAAACGTCGGCATGAGTAAATAATTTATGTTTATTTATGTTCTTTTTGCTGACCGCAGCCTCCGACCTTCTTCTCCAATTATTAATCTATGGTCAACTATCAACACTTCATTATAGCTTCCTTATAACTCTTCCTCAACTTTTTATTTTCTTCTGGTTAAAGTTTAATATTTTTTATACACGCTGGTGTCTATGGTACCTATTTCGAATGTTAAAGGAATTTTAGATGATCCCGACTTTTGTCACCGGACGTCTAGAGGCTAGGTTCTTTTGTATGGAACCTAGCTATCGAATATGAGGCCTTATAATCTGTCTCTCAGTGAATTCGATAGTAGCTCTTAGCATAGACAGTTAGATATTCAGGTGACATTTCAGGCGTCAGCATTCATGAATATATTTGGTTTCAAGGTGGATACTGGAATCCGCTTCAAGCTATTTTCTTTACTTTTTTCGGACCAATTATCACGAAGAATATACAAAGACTTGTTCAAATGTCAGTTTATATGTAAGATGATAAAATCTAAAAGTGTTTAATGTCGGTAAAAATATCTCATAGCAGACTTTATTAGGTCATATACTCTAGCTTGAAAGTTTGTGAATTCGCTCGTCTCCAATAGTCTTATCATATACTTGTGGCAATTTGATAACATAATAATCAGTATCTACATGTATTTCGTTAGGTATATAATGAAAGATATCAAGATATGCGTTGAAAAAAATAGCAGTTGGTCACTTGTAACTATTAATATAAAATAACTCCGAATTTTTGAAATATTCATACTGAAAATTTGTATTTAATTCATGGATGAATGTATATACTTTTTTGACAAACTGAGATTTTTAATATACTCAATTTGTAAATTTATTATCTTCAAGATGGAATTGAGGTTAATTTTATTCCTTATAATGTTATGACATTTCCTAAGTAGTATTTATAAGTAGTATCAGGAGTTACCTTAGCTATACGATCAGAAGTGAATGTGTGAAAAGAATTAACTGCGAAAGAGAGAATAACTACTCAGATGAGAGTTTGTTACAAATAGAGATGCGATGAAATAATGCACTGAAGCAAGAAGTGATAAAAAAAAGGCAAGTAATTCTGATTGTCGATGTATATTTGTTGGCTAATCCGTCGGATCAGTTGGTAATGTGCAATCAAAGACATGCTAAGAATGCTCAATTCATATTGATTCAACTTATATTTCCAGCACATGGATGTTAACAGTGAGGTTTCCTCCGCTTAAGAATTTAGGTTCTAAAGTTTAAATAAATGTGTCCTGAGAATCTCCGCGCCTTGTAGGACAATAAACACTGGCAACAGAAATATGAGAGTGGTAAGTTTCAATCGTGATAGCTGATAATTAGATTTCAGGAAGGTCAATCATTTTTAGAGTATTATACGTTCGTTTCACGACTATTGCGGAAACACCACGGCCAGCACTGCTGGGATGGTCAGCACGGTACACTATATAAACCTGTATATTAAAATAACTGTATAATATTGTGTAAAATAATATAATAACTGTATAATATTGTGTAAAATAATATAATAACTGTATAAAATAACCTGTATAATAAAATTCTGTGGTCTGAATGAAATGAATTTAGCTTCACAGAGTGCAGTATCAATCATGTAAGTATGTGACAAGTTCGTTTTTTCATTTGAGTTCCAAAGCAGGAAGAGAGGATATTGGGAATAAAGTTGGAATAGAAGTTGCAACAACTCTCAAGCAATAGTCGTTGTGAGTACTTAAGATCCATAAATACAATTATTAATAATTTTCACTCGCATTTTTATTGAATGATTTTAGGCTAAAACATGTTAGAGGTCCTTTCCATGTTTTCTGGGGTGTAGAAAATAAAAATGATATGAATTTTAAGGCTACGCTCTCGCGTATCGATTTATTTTAATCTTTTTATTTCTAACATAAAAATTATATATATTACAAAAATCGAGCTAGTAAATATTACATTAAAAAAGTGAGAAAGAAAACGTATAAGTAGTCAATTGAGTATATAAGCGAAATAAAATAACTTCATTTTCAAGTAAATAAAATATATATGTATATATTTTATTTAGACACACAGTTATTCAATCGATATTAATGATATTAGTGATTTTATGGTTGGAAAAAAATTGTTTACACCACATTCGAATCAAATTCAGATCAGACATAAATGTTTCGCTGATAATTTATCATTATATCCACTGAATCGATTGTAGATTTGAGCTGATTGGTGTACAACTGTTATCTTGTGATTGTGGTAAATACAAAAGATAAATAGTTAATTACCAATGAAAAACCTCTACACACATATTTGAAAAAAAAAAAAAGAAACCTCGATAAAGCCTAATTTTTTTTTATCGATTTCTTTTCTTTATTTTTAGATAAAAAATAACATAAAAAGGTACAAGGCCAAACTTTTATACTGGGTTGAATTTAACTGGTGGCCTAAGTATCGAATCTGTTCAACAGGCGTTAGTGGAGTATTTAGAAAGGATACTGTAGGACAGGAGGGTAGAGGTTTAAGATCGAGTATTTATGTTCAGTAAAGGTGATCTGATGGGATTTGTCAGGATTTATTTTGATTCTCCAGTTTTGACACCATTCTTCAATGGATCTAATGTGTGTCTGTAGTGTTTGTGATGAATTAGTAGGGTCGTAGTTTACAGAGAGTATACATGTGTCATTAGCTTATGTTTTTAGGACTGTTATAATGATGTTGGGGTGGGTTGGGATGTCAGCTGTATAAACCGTATAAAGAATGGGAACCAAAGATACTACCTTGAGGAACACCGGCGGACTGAGAAAAGAGAGATGGGTAGGCTAGGTTATGATTTACTTTAAAGGTTCTATCAGAGAGGTAGGAGCGGATTAAAAGGAAATATGTAGTGGGAAGGAAGCAACTTAATTTAAAATTATTTTTCGTTATCGACAAAAGAAAAAAACTGTGGCAGAGAAATCTTAATCATGGCAGAGAAATCATTTTTGCAGTTAATTAATACTTCCATAAAATCTGAGTAGTATAGAAAAGTATAGAAAATAATAGGTTTGTTAGAAAATTCAATATCTGAAGTGAAAAAAACTAAGAAATATTCGGAGGCTAATGTTAAAGTGGGGTCTGTCAGGTCCCAATAACTCAGTATAGGAATAATGCCAGATGATAAATGACTGAAAAAAAAACATGTTAAATGTAAATAAAGTCGAACGAGAAAATGCCTTGAACCTGTAAACCTCAGCAGTTAAACGCTAAGAGAGTTGTAATAAATCGGGGTACGAATAATCTAGTTTACTGTTTCATACAAAGAAGAACATTTACGCGTCCCACGGCAAAGCTTGAAACAACAGGACATGTTCCCTAAAACCAGAAGTTGGACGACTGATCAGGTTAGTCATACCCAACCATCTTCCGAACTGGAATACACCCAATCGAAAGAAATAAGGACACGAGGAAATTTCATGAATAACCCAAAACAAAAAAATGAGTAATATATTTAATACCTAGAAGCCAATTGGCTCTAAAATCTTTAAATTACATGACAATGGGCTTGAACGCTGAGGGTAAAAATAAATACTGTTTATAGTGAACTCAATTGAAGATCTTTAGAGTAATAGGTTTTATCACGTGAACAATGTATTGATCAGCTTCAAATATTGCCTCCTTTTGCTGATATCATGAATAGAATTTGTATTTATTTTTATGATGACCTTAAATTCCCTATAAAAATATTGCTTACGTAAATACCGCAAAGCAACTTTAGAATGAAGAAAATAAAATAAATAAAAACTATAGCCATAAATACCTTTGGTAAGACTCGAGTAAATATATCAGATATTTTAATCTATCCAAGATTATAATCCAATTTAGAAAACTAATGCAACAAATTTATATATTAACACATCCTTATAGAACAAGAAAAATTAATAAAGATTTTTTTCCAACTTGGCTCAGGCAATATTTATTATTTGATAGTTGAGTTATCATTAGAAAATGGGGCATATTATGATGATCGTTGTAATGGTGCAATTGATTGCTGGCCCAAACTACGATTTAGTGTTAAGTAACTACGATTTAGTCAGGCAACAACACCACGTCTAAAAAACAAAACAAAAGACAATAGTAGCATTTATATCATTAATGCTAAAAAAAAAAATAATGGATTTGAGAAATTAGCAAACAAAAGAGCATAAATGAAATGTGATTTCGAACAGGTCTGGTTATTTCCCAAAGCTGTACTTAATCTGTTTTGCTTTTGGTTGCCAATTCTGGCATATGGGAGAGAGAGGCAGTCATCCTAGAGATTATCAACTTATTTTAACCAGAGTGGGAGGAGAGGAATCGGTTTTTCATACCGTGATACCGCTACAAAATAAAAGTCAACCCTCCCAGCCCAGAAGAGAAACGGGTCCATTAAAGATATGAGGTTGCTCAGGTGATATCTCAACTCCATTACAACTGCCTCAGCACTTAATCTGTACTAGCTCCACTTTTATCAAAAATTTCTCAAACGTGTGAATGACAATTTTATTTTTCAAGTTAACTGAGCAACTTCCAAGGGGGGAATAATTAGTTGTATATTCACTTTGAATACTACAGCAGAAATTTTCAGATTGCTAAGTATATATATAATTTTATTTATACAAATTTTTCTTTTTATTTATTGATAGGTATTACAATCTGCCCCGCAGTTGTGGGCAATAGGTAATAGTCATGAATGATCTCATACATACTAAAATAAAATAAAATAAATAGTTTTTATTTTAGTATGAATTTTTAGTTTTGACTGCCGTCAAAATAGCCCTGAAGAAGCCCTGCAACGTGGGGCAAAACGTTGGCTCATTAAATTAGTATATTTCTACTATTTGAGTTTTTCTTGACCGCACCCGGACCATATTCCTTTCATCAAAATAAATAAATGAATGAATAAAAAATCTTAAAATATATACAAACAGAAGAATAAAAAAATGAACATAATCAAATTATGTGTATGAAAGGAAAATAAAATAACATAATGATAAAATAATATAATCTATAGTCACATTTACACTTTAATATATAATATTATACAAAATTAGAAACCTTACAATTGTAGATCCCTTCATTTATCCCACATGAGTCTAGTTTAATATATTTGTACTTTTACTTGACTTAGAAGAAGATTGGGAACTTTACTTTGAAAAAGCTAAATACTCTGCTTTTATCTCAGCCAGAACAAAGTAATATTTCCAGAATTCACCCCGACAATGGGTTCACACTTGTTCCAGACATGAACCCAGGAAATAGAGTCCACAATATGCTGCAGTCCTTCCTGAATCCCAGGGCTACCAACGTCAGGCTGGTCTTTTCCTACTAATTTAAGGTTGTTTTTGGTTTTATTTAATTTAGTATTTGAAAAAAAAAAACATGAGAAGGTTAAATCAATATTTTTATCATGTCTACCGCTACCACCAAAACTACTGTTAGAAACAAAAATGAAAATGATGGAGAGAAATAAATAATACATCGAAGATTAATATAGAAATTAGTATTTATACTATTTTTTGAAATAAATTAGTGTTGACACAGTTTTCTGTACATAACCCTTTTCAACAACCTAGTGCGGAATTGAAAACGAAACGGCGTACGACACACTTGTGCTTACATCATACACGGTTACGAATGCCTTTTCACTTGCATATTCACAATTTTACATAACCCTGAATTTTCTCATGAGCCAATTAGTCTATAAAAATAAATATCTATCTTTTGGGAAAAAATAACTTTAAAATCATGAATTGAATTGATCAACATTAAAACAGATTACTAGTACAATTATTATCAGTTTAATCATTAACCGTTTCTATAATGACACTAGGAAATTTTTATTTTTAATTAAAAAAATATTTTTTTGACGAAACAGATTTTTCAATAGTGTGTATATATTAAGTATAAACATTTTCATCATGATCAATAATCAACATACATACTCATTTTTATTTTCTTAACGTACATTACAAGGTCCATGGATGTATTTATGTACATGACAAATAGTACATGCATCAATAAAATGTTACGAAGATTATAAAAATAATAAATCACTCTCAATTTGAAATAAAATAAATAAATGATAGATCAATAAAAAACAAGTTACTAAATAACGAAAAAAAAAATTCCTGATGAAATATTTTGAAAAGGAAGATAAGACGATTCAAAAATAAATAAAATTACTATAAACAAAAGCATTAAAATTTCAAATTATTCTGCAAGATCTTCAACAAGTTGCAGGTTACCATGAAGGATGAATTGGTTCATCTTCTTACTTTATTCTTTGTTTATATCTTCCTCACTAAGCGACCTTGTAGAAGAATACTTCCAACTAACTGGCACATTTTATTGTTGAAGATATGAGAGTCATTGTACCTCAGCTTTCTACAGTCTGAATATGATGAGGATTTAGAAAGTTTTTTTTAAATTTCAAAGGTATGTGTCTGTTTAAAATTTCATGCTCCTAGACTTATATATCAGGAGATACTGACTGCCGAAAAGCCATTCTCTTTATGCCGGGAAAATATAGTCACATGGCATTTGTTGTGTGAGATCATTTTTCATGCGGATTTATTGGCTTGGCGAAGTGGAACGCTGCTAAATTTCAGTTTTTAAATTGAATTACCGAAATATGTAGATTAATTTTCCTCTACCACGGGCGCCTACCACCCACGTTACACCACTGAATAAATAGTCATCCTTTTGTTGTGTTCTAGCATTTTAGGTTCCAAATATTTCTTATGTCAGTCAGAATCAAAATTTCAATTGGGGACTTTGTCATATGTAATAGGTAGGAGATGAAGTATATTTTACTTCTTTGTTTCCAGCAATCCTATATAATCTCTTAACCCAAACTATTTTAACTTTAATGTCTATTTCCAGAAAGTTTATATTATTGTATTCTGAGGCTATTGCCCTCTAAAAATAATTTTATTGAACAAAAAATATGACCTTCTAGCTGCCGCAATCGTAGGATAAAACGAAAATAAAAAACTAAAGACAATGGAAAATTAATTATTAATAAGATGATCCGAGAAACAAATAAACAAGTATTTTGAGGAAAAGTAGATAATGAGAAACACAATTAAATTTTAATAGTTTCTTTTTTGAATGATTCTAAGATTTCTTTAAAATTAACATATGTTTCAGTTGCAGTGTCAAGAATGCAAAAATTTACTTCCATAATTGCAACAGGGTTTTAGGATAGAACGAATTATGTTAGATATGATAGTTGAATAGAAAGCCAACTTAGTAAATGCATTTTACAGTGCAACGGAGGCTGTAAGAGCCAGGTTGACAATTGATACCTGGAGAATATAGTATAACCGAGAACGAATTCAATAGAAGAAATTATTCTTCTTTTGTGAAAAATACAACCTGGAACCTGTAAGAAACGTTCCAGTAGTTCCACCGAATACAGGAGGAGAGGAAGATGACAGCTATGACCTGCTTTTGTTGACTGTCACGTTTTGTTAAACGTGACAGTAGAAGCTGTTAAAGCAGAGGAGTTATTGTGCCACGTGCACAATGTAGTCAAATACCTGAGAGAGGGCAGAAAGATTAGTTATGGAGGCCATTTCATAAGTTTCTCAGTACGCTCAAACTTTTATTGGAGAATCTTTTTTTAATTTATTTTTCTGATCTTACCTCAGAATTTCCCCTTCATTCTCCTTCATTTCGTCATTGTTTTGAACTAGATGATGATGGGAAGTTTTGCAGGCCTTGTCTGTATCAGTAATGCATTCTTGAGGAATATCAGAGAGATGTATTCCCCTCCACTTATCCAAAATTTATTTTTAAAAATACAATTTTCATAACCACCAACTAAGATTTGTATTTTAAGTTTTTATTATATATCTTGAGTAATACTTAGGTATTACTTGTCTATTTCGACCAATACTTAAGTATTACTTTTCTATTTTGAGTAATACTAACGTATTACTTTTCTATTTTGAGTAATACTAACGTATTACTTTTCTATTTTGAGTAATACTAACGTATTACTTTTCTATTTTGAATAATACTTGTTTCTTTCTAATCAAATTCCCCTCACCCTATTGAAAAAAAAAATCTGCAAACGTCCCTACCAATTTATGATATGTAATATGGTTCTCTTGAGGTATAACATAATTTCATATACATCAGACAATTACCTTTAAAATTGTTTAAATTGAAAACGTATAGGCCTTGAGAGTGCTATACCTCTTTCCTAGTTATGAGACATTTTTGTTCCAGTGCCAGAATGAACGATTCTTAACTTTTAGGACATTGTCACACCTGAGATGTCCCCTGAAGCTTGCTAACTATTATTGTAACATCAGCACCATTTAAAATACCCTCACCTTTGGCAGACCGTGTCAAACTTTTATTACTCACACATTTCTCTAATTATTTTATTTTGATGTAATGTGTATGTATACAACTTGAAGAATGTACTGATAAAATGAAAGTTATTCTTTTATATGGAAAAGAAAAAAAAACACAATATATATTTGAATCACACTTTTAGATAAACCTGTTTTGCTTAGATACTTTGCACATATATGTGATAATTGAAGGACTCCTCTTCTATTCCCAAGGCTACTTTTGACGAAAAGGATTTTGTATGTAAATTAACCTAACATAAGCAGCTAAATAGGGATCCTAACACAAGGCCGGGAACTGTAGTGGGACTTAGATAAAATAATATTGAGTGGCCATGACAAATACATCAGTTAAAATCTGAAATTGTAACAAAGCTTTATTCCATTACTAATTTTCTTATAGGCGAAATAAAATAGTGACAAAATTAGCCACGTACCAGTAGTAGGAAATGTTATGGCCCCCATGTACCTATAGAGTCCGCGACAGCCTCAAAAAGCAGAAAATATTGAGTGAATTAATTATAATAAAATTTATAAAATTAATTCATAGTCATACTACCTCTACTTACTTTTTTTTTTTTTTTTTTCGGCCAAGACTCCCCCATTGGAGTCCTATACTGCCTAACCATGGTTGGGGGTCAAAGTTCTTCATTTTGTGGGACCGCCACTGAATGAAAAAAGTCAACGTCCCAGGCCGGATTCGAACCGGCACCGCCAATAGACATCAATTGGTAAGACTATGTCTTAACCACTGAGCTACGGGCGGCCCACTCTATTTACTTATTATTATTATTATTATTCATTTTATTTATTCATTATTATTTTTTTTTTCTTTTCTTCTCTCTTCCTTTTTTCAAATTAACTTGTTTCTTTTTACTATTAGAAGGCAATTGTTTGTTTTATTTAAGTGTACCAATATTATTATTTTTTGTTATTAATTTTACTTTCCTCCTTTATTAAGAAGCATTATTCTTATCTATTTATTTTATTATTATTTTGTTTTTCTTTTAAAAAGAACATTGTATGTAGTTAGGGGTGTCATTTGTATGACTATATCCCCTCATAATCAACTGTTAAAAAATATATATAATATAAGTTATATCAACCATGTAAGGCCCACCAGGCCGATCTGGTATAAAAATAAAATTAAATTAAATAAGTATATTTTTAGTGAGTGTTAGTTTTAAATACAAATAACTATCCAATGTTAAGTAATTTTTAAGTTTTTCTACATAATCTTCTCTTTTTTATTTTATTTACATGTTTTCACAAAAAAAAACCTAGGCCCTCTTTGTAAACCCGCCTCTGGTCGTAGTCACCATTTCTTTACTGAGCAGCTCACATGATTTAAATCAGAATATACTTTTGTAATAATTGACACAACTTCTAATTTTATTTTGTAGAACATTGAGATTTTGTTGTGAATACATTATTTATGTATGTAATTAAGTTCTGTATGAAACGTAAATATGATTTTAAACAATTAAATTCCTACCTAAAAAATTTGAACCGACTAAATTGAGGTTCTATAGCTATGTGTCACAGTCTTCAGGACATTCTTTAAGTTCATCCAACCCTATTAAAATTGCAGACATAGGAAGGTCTGATTTTCGGATGATCAGTTACCCAGGAGAGGTATAGCTTATCTGACGTTCCTCAACAACTCCTGTCTCAGGTTGAGATACTTCCCTGAGGAATGAACTATCCTGCTCCCGCTTCTGAAGCCCGCGAAGACCTGATCCCAACCTGTCGACTACAGGCTAATAAGCTTGCTTCCTCACCTGGGCAAAGTTTAACCCAGTGTTCCATACTGTTCTACGAATGGCACTATGGGAAAACGAATTCCCAGAACAGATCTGCACTCTATTGAGACCATTCCTGCAGTACCACTCTGTAAGGGTTCGAGCCGGCGAAGCGGTATCCGAAGAGGTCCCACTCACTGTGGAGTACCCCAGGGGTCTTGATATCTCCAGTCCTTTTCTCAGTATACTCAGCTGAAACTGTTAGAGCTAAGTATGACTACACAGAGCTCCTGCAGCGGCTTATGCAGACGATATAGCCAAGTACAGTAGCACCATGAGTTCAGAGACAGCTCTACGGCTGCCGGAGAAGACAAGACACTGGAAGGGCTAAATATTACAAATAATCCCAAGAAGACCAACTGTATTATTTCAAGAGGAAGAAGCCCTTTTTCCCAAAAGTTTATATGGGAACAGACAAGCAGGCAGTGAGTGTATCTGAGTGTTATCCTTGAGAGATATCTGACGCTAGCTCTCCGCTGCCATACGAAATCCAAGCTGCTAACGACCAAGATTTAATGGCTTAATTACTAGCTAAAATCTCCGAACCTTTCTCTCCTCAAATTACTGATTTGCAAAAGTAAACTCAGACCGACCCTCCTCTATGGAACACCTTTGCTGGCTAACACAGCACCCACAACAGCGAAGAAACTTCAGAATAGTATCCTGAGACGTATTGTGAAACCTACTTCATTACAAAGAGCTAAAAGTTACTACATCCATACGAGACTACCAGGTTTGGACTACCGACAGTGATGGAATTCATCTCACGGAGGCACATCAAGTTCTTTAATAGACACTACTAATCTACTATTTCAGACATATGTGCCGAAAGGATGGCACAAAGATGGCAAACATATATAAACAGTATTAGACTCGATTGAGGACAACTAACTTACTACTGCCATCTTAAAACCTGGTAACCCCCGTCATCGGACAGCAAACATATATTCTTATATATATATAATATACCCAATATCGCTATAAATTGCATTTCAAATGCACCAAAAGAGATATCTAATTCACCCATTTCTTTCCCCGCAGATATCAATCACTACAAAACCATGAGGCTTAGAATGAAAATAATAAAATAAAAGTCCAGTAAAATTTCATTACGTCTGAGACTTTGTCTCAATATGAAGTTCAGTCTAAATTGATTTAAAAGCGGAAAAATCATCAAGGATTTCGATCCTTCACCACGATGTAGCATAAAAATTTCTCAGGGTTCTACTCAATGTAACTAATAAAAAAAAAATTGTCAGCTAAATCGATTTAGTCGTTCTCTCGTGATCAGCGGGCAAATTTCGACCAGACAGATAAACCAGAGACTGTTGTAGCTGAAGAAGTTCAGACTTCCCTTAGTAACCTCAAGTCTGCAACGGCGCCGGTCTTCATGGCTAGGTCTTCGAGCAATTGTAAGTTTTTTGAAGTTATGATTTTTCCCTTATAATAACATCTATCTACTTAATTTACCATATTACCACCTGTGCAAGAAGGTTATTTGGTCAGAATCACGCTCAGCCTTCAGATTTTTACCCAATTAAGGGCACTTACTGAGGCTGGGTCCCAAAGGGCTCCCAAACCCACAGGGTTGACTAATGGCTATTGTTAAACATAAAATAATTATTGGAAAATTGTTGAATGACCGTGTGTATCAATAAATCGAATTTGGTCCGGGTGCGGTCAAATTCTATTTATTAGAAAATAATTATCTGCCGCAGGCAGATTCGAACCTTGGTTCTTGCAGTTAGTGCCTCACTGTCTTACCACTGAGCTACCCACTCCTTTTTTTTTTAATGAAGGTTCTTTGTCAAACAACTATTAACGTATCCGAAGGCCAAACTTTACTGCTTCCTTAATCAAGCTCCAAGGTAAATAATTTGACCTCTTGTAACTTTCAAACCTATTCAGGATATTTAAAGTCTAATGGGCACAACGGTACCTCCGTTAATGGTGTAAACACCTGTGAGGTCATCCATTAATATAATTAAATATCCTCCATTCATTAGACAACAATTTATATTGAGACCTGAATAAATTTATAAGAGCTCAATACTGAGTTTTTTTTTCCATTATAATATAATGCACAAGAACCTTGGAGATTGTGGGAGTCCTAACTAATTTTCGCAAAATTATCTATATATCAGTAAGGAGATGCTGTTAGAACACACCTAAACACTTAGTACTGAAGCAGCAAAAATTATTTTTTTATAAATTATTTTATAATTTGAGTTTTTTCCAAAAATCATCATTCGACTAAAATAATTTTTGGAATGTATATTTTTCATTAGTTCAGGAAACGGTTCTGATTTTCCATGAAGTAAATTTACAGCTACATTGTCTAAAAGTGATATAATTTGTTAAATAATTATTTATTAAATCAAATGTAAAATTCATAAAACCATTCAATCTTATATTGTTTTCGAACAACTGCTAAGTCAGTCCCAGTACAATATTACTCTAGTGTTTTTTATTTAAATAGAAGCTAAATTTATCGTTCACCATATATAATCTTATTTTGCGACTGACCTTACTAGAATCAGAATATTACGTCATTTGACTCTATTGAAGATAGATAGAATTAGACTGAAGTGAAGAATTCTCGATGCATGACTTGCAAAGATTGAAAATATCCTTGACGCACCAAAGCTGGGTGACATGTTAAAGTTGTGCATTCATTTCAAAGAAACGGCCATAAAGAATATATATGATTGTGTACTAAAATGACTATCAAATAACAAATCATCCTAAAATAAATAAATTTTTTTTGTATATACGTAGTATAAAGTATAAATGTTAATATCGATAGTAAAAACAACAATTACGTTTCCTTTTACCTTAATTTATACATCACGGATATAGTTTAACATCAATAGGTAACAATGTTTATGTTGTGCAATGAAAAATATTAATATTAAATATTATAATTTATTGTGCTACCTTGAAATGTATTTGGCTTGGATGAATCATTTGGATTAAATTAAAATACCAACAAATTAAATGATAAACCTCCTTGATAATAAGTGATTAAAAACAAAATAACATTTTTGTCTACATTTTATACAAACAGAGACAATAGAGGATTACCATAAAAAGGTTCATGAGGTTCCACTCACAGTTACCGACAGTTAAAGAAGCAGTGACCTACAGCTTGGGAAACCCAACCACAACCCAAAGACTAAAGCCAAGACTGCTGCAGGTCATCCTGTTATAAGTTCTATATTTATCAGTTCTGTTATTGTCACTCTAAAATTTTATTTATTTCTCTTCCTCTTTTTCTTAAATTCACTTAATTTTATTCCATGAGAAGTCAATTATTTATTTTATTAAATCCATAAATTTCATTTTTTTTTGTTATTAACTTTACTTTTATCTATTATTAAGAATTATTATTTTAATATATTTTTTTTTATAACATTGTATGTAGTTAGTACTTTTATATGAGACTTTACCCCACCCACCATAATCAATTGTTAAAAAAAAAAATGTACCTCTTACATTAACCATGTAAGGCCCACCAGGCCTATCTTGTTTTAAATAAATAAATAAAATTAAAAAAAAAAAAACCAATTTTTTAGTCGATAATATTTGGGAGAAATATTCGTAATATCTTAATATCTATAGAGTTAGAAGGTTGTCCATTGTTTTTAAATTAAACTCTATTTTACTTTTTGAACTAGGTGTATGGTGCATTTCGTAGATTGGGTTATAAACAACAGGTACTGCATGTTACCAAATTAAAAATTAAGATGGAAAATAAACAAAACAAAGTGAGAAACTTGTCTGAGATCTCTCACTAAAATTGAATAAATTTTTATATTTCACATTCAAGCAAGTTTTTTTGCTAAGTGGTGCCACCAGTTAGATAAGGTATGATTCAAACTATCGATTCATAAGATATGCTTTCAAGAAGAGGGTTAAAGGTCTAATGTTATCAATTAACAAAAGTTTTAAGTAAACACACTATTTTTTAACGTTTTTATATAATTTTAGATCTAAGATTCATATGCTTGTAATGCCCATTACGTAGACGGGATTGCAGATAGAAAAAAAAATAAACACGAAACCACATTTGTTCGTTGATGGCTAAAACAAGAGTGGAAATTTTTGTATTTGAGAACAATTCACTTCCTTTATAAATACAAAGTGTGATGGTAAAAATCTATTTAAATCGCACATACATTGTACGGCTCTCAGGAGGGATGGATTTTGACGAATGAGAAAAAAAAAAAAAAAAATATTCCTTTTTCTGAACGTAAAGAATAGATAGACATTATCCTTAAAAGTAACCGTGATATACTTTTTGGCAATATTCCGTTTTAAATATTTTTGTCATAGTATAGAATTTGAAATATCATAAGTTTTATTATTATTTGTTATAGGAAAATATAAGAAATTGTAAAATAAAAGTTTCTTTAATTGTCTTTAGCAGTTATTTGGTTTTTTTTTTTTTTTTTGTTAAATTTTTAATAATTTGCTGATAAATACTATTTTTATAAATGAAGTATGTAAAATGACATTTCTTTTACTATTCCATGTGGTAGTAAATATGGCCAGATTTACTAAAAAATAAAATTATTTCTTAGGTTAACATATTGCCTTTGGTACAAACGAATTTTTTCTACTTTAATCCGGTAAATTTATATTATTTGTATTATTCTGCACGGAAGCAACATCGTCAATTTCTTTGCTCAACATACAATTTAAAGGTCATAAACCTTTTTTTAAAAAAATCACCATAATTTTACAGTGCTGAAAATATGACAACTCAAAAACGTTTTGTATCAGACTGAAAGCACGAAATCTAGTGAAATACCCTGTATTTATGCATAATAGGATAACTAGGTACAAATAATTTTATAATAATATAAATATCTATAAAACAACATTAGTTCATTTTTTTTTTTTTTTTTTTTTTTAATAAAAGATTTCAACAAACTTATTCATTTATTATTTAATTTGTCCGCTTTCTTTTCTTCTACGGGCTTTCTATTAAAGATTTTTTTTAATAATAAACGTTTCAGATTACACATTCATTCTACCGTACATTTACATCCCATCATCCTTATAGATAGAATAAGTCCTTCCAACCTCAATCGCCGCAATTACATCAGCGGTGAAGTCAGAGAGGGAAATATCCCCTTAACATCAGATGGTTCGATATCAAATTATCTCTCTTTGTAATTTTTTTTTTTTACTTCATGACATTAAAATATAAATTCAAAGCATTCCATATCTGAAACAAAAGCTGACTACCACACATATCAGCTACGCCAGGAGAGGGCGTTCAGAGTAGTCATCAGACAACTACACCCCTCAACACCACCGGAAGCTATCAAAGAAGAACTTACGGCCATGGGATACGTAGTACGACAAGTAGTTAACGTACTAAAAGATAATAAAGATCCACATGGTG
>NW_027109687.1:656089-707675 GCF_000696795.3 Halyomorpha halys
TGATCATTTATCAATATTACCTATTGCCCACAACTGTGTGGCAGATTGTAATATCTATCAATAAATAAATCTCTTCTTCTTAAAAAAAAAAAAAAAGCATTCCAATCGTCAAAAAATTCACAAGTACAAATTTTTGTTTGTTCATAATTTTTAGACCTGTAATGGAAAACAGAAATATAATCAATCTGTTTTTTTTATTTATTTATTTTATATTTTGGAAAATATAGTAAAGAAAACGAACATAAGTAACTCCTTATTTGGTTATTCTTCCTGTATTGTAAAACTTAACTGAACTCTGACAAAAACAATTATTTGCTTTGGGAAATAAGAACTTTAGTTTTTATAGCGTTTATTATTTGTATTACATGTCATAACAGCTGCTTGTGAAATATGTTTACTTAAGTTGTCTGTAAAGTTTATAGCAGTGTTATAACAACTGTTCCTGAAATTTATCCAATGATGTTCTATGTAATGTAAGGCTTATGATTCTTTTTTTTAGATTTATCACACTGCTATACATAAGTTAGGGAAGTACCAAAGAGGCTAGAAACGGAGAAATATGTTAAAGTGAAACATAAAAATTCACACACAAGTTGCTCTGTGGCAAACTGTGAATATATCGATTGTAGATCACTAGCCGATGAGTCCTTTGTTTGGCAGTACTTCTTATGATTACTTCGAAGCGAGTGTTCTTTGTTCTTAGTACAGTTTAAACTTTTATGTTATATATACCGTAACAAATAAAAAATTAAAAATATTTTATTTTCAATAAGATAGGTTTTAAAAGAAATCTCGATAAAAGAATTACGATTTATTAATTAGCTTTATTCTACTTTTTAAAAAACCCTGCTTTGACCCAAACGATAAACATTTTAATTATACTTTAATCTACTTTAGAAAACTGCAAATATCGACCTTAATTCAAAAACTTCAAAAAAATATATCAGCTCAAAGTTCAGAGTGAATATGGAAGTTTGACACATTTATTACATATTTTTTAAGAACCTTAAGAGTGCTTTGAAAACTCATTGGTCAAAGAACTTTTAACTCTTCATAAAACTACCAACAAATAATAAATGCGTTAAACTTCATGATTCACTCAGAGCTATATTTTTGACCAAACATTTCGATAGGTTTTAAAATTATAAATGGCATTATGATTAGCTCAGTCTATAATAGAAAAGCTCAGAAGACACAAACACAGAGGGGAGGTTTTAAAAAATAGTGATAATGACAGAGGGTACTAGATGAACTATGAATGAGGTACCTGGGTAGGTAATGTAGCAACAATAGGCTAGCTCTCTCCTAGCTCTCTCTGAAAATGTCCATTGTCATAAAAAAAAAAAAAAATTAAACAAGAAGCCTGAGAAATACAAGGGAAAACATAAGATTATTGTCACTGTTTACTTTGGGCTTGCACTACACAAGAAGATAAATTGGAGAACTTTCTACAACCGTTCTGAAGAAAGCCTTAAATTCAGGCCGAAAATTTTGGCACTTGATAAAAAATAACTTACGCTTATTAGTTTTCTGTTCATTTATCACATCTCTTTTCGCCTCCTCCTTTGCCCCTTCTGACATCTTACCAATGAACGGTCCACTACAGTAACACCAAATTTTACTATGAAAATTGCTTAATGAATTATCTAAGTAAAATAGGTAAATTTGAATAATATATATATTTTTTTATTATAGAACTAGAAAAATTTTTTTTATTTATTGCTATTTACAACTGTACATTATAATACATTTAGTAAATTTGATCTCAGTTAAAATGGAGTGTTACAGGCGTATAGAGAAACCGTTGTAGCACTCTAAAACAAAAAAAAATTATTTCTTCAGTTAACAGAGAAAATTTTTATTATATTTATTTTTCTATATGATAGCGAAATTCGTCAGAATCACTAAAAAAAAAATGTATTTCTTTGATTAACATGTCGCGCTGGGTTCATATTAATATATTTTAAAATATCACATTATACCTAAAATTTTCCTAACTTAATAAAAAATATTTGTTTATACATCAAGCAGGTAAATTTACAATGTACTAGCTTATATATATATTTGATTTTTATTTTCTCTAATCAGTATAGTTTATTGGATATAACCTACACACTTTTATACACGAACATAACGAAAGCTAGTTGAGAGGAACAATAAATTTTGAATTTAATTTGGAATGACTCAAGAACGAATGGCTAGTATTTATAGGTAGAATAATACCTCTAGGCAGAATGAAAAAACTGATTTTAAAGAAAATAGTAACAAAACTTTCTATAAGATTATAAAATCTCTTACGATTTGAGTTAATAATATTTCATTTATTTTTTTGGCGTTTACTTTATATTTGCCATATTGATCTATTCACAAGCATAATTTTATTTTAACGTTTTTTAGTTGGTTACTCTTTTCATTCCATTGTATTTTCTATTTCAGTTTTTTTTTTAATGTATACATTTCCAACCCAACATCTCTCAACACATCCAGCACACACTTAACCGTATCAAGAAGAAAGTTCTACCGAACCACTCAGTTCAGGTAAAATCACAAATGGGCAATTCTAAAACAGGCATTTCGAATGCTAGAATTTCATTACATAAAATATATGCTGATAAGGCGATGTTTTTTTTTTTCACTCAAATCATTTCTTGGCATGTTCACTAGTCCTTAGTCACCAAATTCCATAGAAGTTTTCTTTTTCTCGTTATGAATTAAATGGTAAATTAATGATACAAAAGATGAATGTCGAAATTTTCTCAAGAATAAAGTTTATATTTAGTACGATCATAGTTTCGATTTTTTCTCGGATCTATTAGGATCCAAATCCAAAACAGAAATAATTATTTTACACACATTTTATAATAGAAATATTTTAAGATTTCCTCTCTGCCGGGCCTGGGACCTCCGTTTATATCTCTGGGATTTTGTGAAAAGTTCCATTATTTCGACATATACCTAATTCTCTATCAACTGTTAAAAGGCAGGTGACAAATCCATGAGAAACAAAAAATGAGAATTACGGTTTCGACAGGAGACAACTCAGTTATCTTTAACTAAAAAAAAAAAAAATAAATAAATAAAACATGTCAAACTAGCCTAAACATGTCCATTATTCTTACACAGGCTGTTGGAAACTCTTAGAAAGGCCAAAGATAGGAGAATTGGATAGTTTTTGATCAATTAAAATAATGGGCTATTTCGAGATTAGAAAATGAATACAGTAATAGTCTATAACATATAGTAAGTTATAAAAATTTAGGCCAAATTTTTATCGGGCCAAAAAATATTGATGCAATGAGAGCCAGAGCGATAAATACAAAAAGCCCATTTTGGGAGAGCGGTCCAAATACTATTCCGTAACTCAGGTGTTTAGGAAACACCAATTTCAGATTAAAAAACAGACCTTGGCTAGATCATCCTGCTTTGAACGCTTTAGGGCTGTGCAATTATCTTTCTCAAAAAACTGACGCCCACTGCGTCGTATCTTGTTGATACCAGAGTGAATTTGAATTTCCTAAACATGGAAATCCTTGACTGCCTTTTATTCCGTATCAAGCGACTTTCAAATTTGTATACTTTTACTTTACGTGTAGTAGAAACTCAGAAGAAATATGCTAAAAAAACAAAAACAAAAAAAAACAAAAAAAAAAAAAAAAAAAAAAAAAAAAAAAAAAAAAAAAAAAATAGTAATTGGAAAAAGAAAAAGCTAAGTAGTACACGTAACCAACCAACTAAGTAATCTCAAACTGCAAACTGATAAGTTGCAGTGCAGTGATTCCCATTTCCCCACCGACACTGCAACTGCCTGTCATCTACACAAGCACTCAAAGAATAGTACTGTTCATTTCGACAATTTTTTCCATTTAATTCCATTTTGTCTAACGGAAAAAAGTGGACGAAATGCCAACCCTGATTGATATTACTCGAGCGAGATCCCATTTTCTTAAGACTGAGGAATTGATTAAGACTTTATGACCTAAGCAACCCAATCGATATGACGGGATTACTCCAGCTGTATTTATACATTTGCTTATTTATCAATATATCGTTCGCCATCATTGGCTATTACAACAGCACAAATTTTAGTGTATGTTTTTTAACATTTAATTTAAGGATCAGACTAAACATAGTTGTTTGTTTTCCAATTAATAAATATAACAGTTTGGAATTCATGGAAGTATCACGTAGAATTGCTATGGCCAATAAAGCACTGCAATGTTACAACAGCATTTACTGACGTAAAAAGTAAATATTTTTTAGGTGATTTAAAAAAACATTATTTTAACACTGAAACTACTATTTTTGTGTTTATTAAAAATTATCGAATTTTCTTTCACTATTTTATTTATTTAACTTCTGCATGACAAAATGTAATAAATTGACAGTGAGACAGATTACTTTTTTTGTTACTGGTCTCATGTTCCTGGAGACGTTTTGTCAATCAATGCGTTATGGCCTCAACAAAGCTGACATCGAATTTTGATCGTATTTTGTTCGTTTAAAAAAAAATTTTGATTGGTTGGTCTTATATCACTTGAGCCAGTGTATATCAGTTACAGACGCAATCAAAATATACCAAAAAATAGACATTTTATTTAGATATGCAAGAATGTTGAAATAATGTCAATTTTATCTCAGATATTAAATTTAAGAAAAAAATATTCAATAATCTCACGATAAGAGGTCACGAAAGAAAATAAAAGATAACACTTTTTCATCAAACTCAAGATCAATATTAGGTAATAACGGATTTGGCAAAAAAAAAAAAGATCATTTCAGAAGGAGACAAGATAGTAAAAGATATAATTTTTTGTCAAGTAAACGAAAAATTAATATGATATTCCCTCCGTCTGTCATACAAGAATGATTATAACTTTTTTTTCTATACTTGCCTTGCAGAATTTTATCAACAAACCTAAACCACTTTTAAAGCCGACTGTCTTGGACAATTCTATTGCTTGTGGCATTTGGCTCTGAGGTATTGTTTGTCGATTCAGTCTGGTTCTAGACTTCTTGGCAGTCTTTATAGGCATTGATGGTTGTTTATAGACGTTTTTATGGTTGTTTCACACACCTGACAATACTTCAAATGATGCACAAAGGAACATGTTTCAGAAAAATACAGTTTCATTCTTATATAACAAAACAATAATTTCAATTGCTTTAATACAACGTCATGCAATATCAATATGAAGCAGTGTATATACCCTTTTCACTAAGGCCGCCATGCACGATGAAGATCTTGCACTAGAAACGGCACTTGGGTAAATTTGTTGACCGTGTATAAGGGCGGTTAGATGTGTCGTGTAACAGTCAAGGTGAATCGGTCTACAGCGAAAAGTTTCGAGCAAAACGACATCTTTGCACAATTGCTACAACCTGAATTTCATTATTCGATTAAAACTCATATTGGTAGATGCTTCGAGTATTTTCGAAATACCCGAAACGAGCAAGAATGAAGAGTTTTGGCGAAAGTTTTTTTTTTTTCATCTTTTCTGATTTGGCAATAATGTGGAAAGTTGAAAGTAATATATACATATAACAGACATGAAGTATGAAGGTTATGTCAAGAGACTGGATTTTCAAGAAGTAAAAAACCGAAAAACGAGGAGTATAAAACCAAATAAGAATAAATCTTTCATAAAAAACCCAAAATTTGTATAATTGTCTTTAAAACAACCAAATCCAGCAAAAATCAACTTGATTTCTAATATTAATACGTGGAAAACTAATATAATTATATACCACTAGAAAGTCAAACTGGAATACGATATTCCCATTAACCACAACAACATGATAATAATACAAAATAATTAAAGATTTGAGGTTAAGAGGAATCCATTTTAAAAAAGTAACAATGGACTTTTTATAACAATGAAGCTTATTCTCGAGATTTTTTTATTGCTGCCAAAGACCTCTGATAAATACTATTCCAAGAGTAATCGTCACTTGGGTTATCGCTGAATTTGACTCTTCGTGAATATTTTTTCTTCAAACCAAAATTTGATGAGGAAATACATTATAAAATGAAACTAAAATAAATAAATATTGGTAAACGTATAAATTATACGTAAGTATACAATATGGGAAATTTGGTTTAAGCATATAGCTTTATGCTGTCAGAATCGAAATCATCAAATTCGGGTAAGAAAAAAAGTGTAAAATGACCCACAACAACCAAAAGCATGTAATTTGATCCAAAAAGATATATTATAGTATTCTAAAGATGATAGTTCATAAAAGAGCTGGTTCCGAGACAAGGATAGGGATCACGTATCATGAATCATTTAACTCAATGTTAGTTTTCCGTTTCGTGGAACTATGATTTATTTATTTAGAAAAATTTGTAAATAAACAAAAATAAAATGTCAAGCAAAAAAAAAAAAACTTCAAAATATAACAAATTCATGCAGTACCCACAAAACTATTCTCAATAGAACTTCATGTTTAAGATATGAATTTCTGATATGAAATATGAAAGATATAAATTTGAAGCAAAGGATCAAAAGATTCAATGACACGAAAATCTAGTCTTACGACAAACAGATACTGAAGATAAAGGAGACCGATCTTTATTCCAATAAATGTATAGTGTGAATTAGAATAAAGACTCCAAGAAAAATAATATTCTTGGTCTTTACTTTGTAAAAAATATTTTTATCAATATGAACTTTTGAAAAAAAAATAATGATCTGAAAGAAGTGGCGATTGAACCATAAACAGAGAGATAATTTTTAATGGACATTATATCTGCATATTTTTTTCCCCTTGCTGTAATGAAGATATCAATCAAAGCCTTTGATTTCTACCGATCATCGGAATAAAAGATATAAGATTGCGTTTTCGACCTCTACCGTTATAAAAAATCCATCAACTAAATGAAGCTTGTTCTAGATTGTGGATACAACCAATAGGCTTTGTTCAAGTCTAATGAATTATCCAAGTAGGCCAAGGAGATGGGATTGTGTCAGGAGAAGAAAGCAAAGGGAGAGGGGAGATGTACTATGGCTCCACTTTAACATGAAAAATACTTTAAGATGGTATCATAATGGATTAGAACAAAATACTAAGAAGAACATAGTTAACAAAATAAAAAGAACATAAGTCAATTAGAAATATTACATTTTTCTACCAAGGGTATTGTAAGCGGATGAAAACTCAACAGTTTGTTGACAAGGTTTCCGTAAACTCCATGGAAGATCCTTGAATTTATATAGGTATATGTTACATGCATATTTCTTACTCAATTCAATATCTCATCATAACTTTGGAAATTAAATAGTTGAAAGTTAAATAATACAGCAAAAAGAAAGAGAAGAAATAAATTAGATAATTGATAAAATAAAAAGAAAGAAAAAAATAAAGAAAACCAATAGAGAATAAATAAATAATGAAAATTAAAATATTAAATGGTTCTTACTGAAAAGATGGTCGATCACAAGCACTGTCGCTGTATAGTTTATAAGAAAAACTCTATTTAAAAGTCAGTTGTATTATAACTCGGCACTATTAACTGATTCGCATTTATACGACTTTTTGTCATGACCTCAAATGAAAATAATCCTTTCGAGATTTATTTACATTTTAATCTAGTGTAGCAGGCAGAAGTCGCCAGGTGTGATCCAAAAAGCAGTAATAATAATATTTTAAATTATTACCCAAATAAAGTTTATTTTTCTTGTAAAATTATTCCTAATCTAATTTGTTCACGATTAATTAAAACATGGAAGATAGAAATCATTAAAAAACCTTTGAGTCTTTTTGAATTTGTCTAACAGGACGTTTGTTTAATTTTTCGTAACAAATTAATGTTTGTTGATGAAAATCTTAAATATTTTTTTTTTTAGTTCATATTTCTTGTTGATGGAAGAAATAGATTAACCCAGATACTACAGCGAACCATATTGTAGATTGGAAACAGACGTGAATAAGGCTTGTCAAGACCTTGGCCAAAGATCTAGAGGCCTTCAGGTGAAACTTTCTCGACCGATGATGAAGTCATCAGAATAAGTATGTAAGATATAAGTTAAGTGGTGAACCCTTCTTAAATAAATAAAATAAAAACAAGCAAACCCGTCACTACCTATATCCGTTAATAACACATTGTCGGGTAATTAGTAAATATGAGATCTTTGGATATTAACACTTCCCGCGGACCATTCCTGAGGGTTTTCGAGTACTACCAGTATTGGACTACAAAGTTATCATATAGTAATGAGGAAGTCATCCCGCATGGGATCTATACCATATAACCGTTATGGTGTGGGTTTTTATAGTGTGGACAATATTATAGAATAGATAAGTGAATGGTTTTTTAAAATTTTAAATAGAAAGGTTTTTGACTTAAATAAAGATATTGACCTGGGCAAAATAGCCTGCAAGGAGAAAACAATTAATGTGAGAGGAAATTTATGTTGAAGATGTCCCTGAGGATGGCTGGAAGGGCCGAAACGTAGGACAAATAAATAAATATATAGTGTTGAGACTATTTTGGATATTAAATTAATTAATTGATAAATAAAATACAATTTTCTTCTGTGGCTTGTCATGCTCTTGTTACAAGGTGTTCGTATTTCATTTTAATTTAGCTAATTAAACAATCTAATTCCTTTTAAATGTCTATTTGACTCATAGAGATGGCCGAAAATTCATCTTTTGGACTCATCGAAAATTTAACCCGATTACAGTGCTTTCCTCATCTAGTATCGGTAGGAAAGAAAAAAAGCTGATCTAGGTACAAATATACGAAAAGTTAAAAGTTCGATTACTATCAAAATTCGTGTCCAGGGGGTTTTAGGCGCAAAAAACGAAAATCAACTTTATTTTTCTTTAAAAAAAAAAAATTTTCCCACTTTGCTAGTTCAGTCGGGCAAAATTATTTGAATACTCTTATTTTGGTATAATATTCTATTCGATTTGTTTTTGGATGTAGAACAACAAAACGTTCAAATTTAATTGACAATATTTGTTTGTTATTCTACATCCGAAAACAAATCGAATGGTGTATTATTGCCACCATATGCCAAAATAGTAGCACAGCATTAAAGCTAAAAAAATATAAGTTGATGATATTGGTTTTTCGCACCTCGAAAAAAACCCTAAAACATAATTTTAATAATTATGAGAGATAGTAGACCGTGGATGATAAGTGAGGAGAAGATGGTTGGGGGTGCGGTCAATGAAATATAATTGTGCGGTCAATGAAATAATTTTAATAGCATTCAAAAAATAAATTTGTTTGCCTTACTAGAGCTTTAGCTCTGATTTCGTTTCGGAAATCATAAAAAACACTATAATCTCAAAAGTATGTCATTAATCTACACAAAAATTAGATTAATACTGATTTAAGCACACACGATGGTACAAACTGAAGGTTTGTACGATGGTACAAATCGTGTGTGCTTCATAAACAAATTAGAACCGGAGACATGAACTAAAACTTTCGAGACATTTATCTTGATTTGAAACTGCTTTTTATCCCACATAAAAGCATTGAATCTGACAGATATACAGGTTGAAAGAGGAGAAATCCAGCATTCCAACGGTTATAGTTACGTTGGATTTCGATAACATTATAACGAGTTATGACTTTATTTTGTCAACAAGTGAACATCAGAAAATAAATTTCTTCCGAAAGTCAAGAATTTGTTTAAAAATTCGTATATACGAGTTTCCAAAGACGCAGAGATAAGTTTCTAATATTTTTCGACCTAGTATTACCAAGTTTCAGTGAAATCTAATATAATACATTGAAATTTACTACTGAGACATTTCTCTGCATACTAATATATCGGTTCTCAGATATATTATCATGCAGAATAAGTTTTTTATCTTCATTCTATTACATAATGATTATTCCTATTTTATTTTTTAAATTATGGCCATTTACAGTAATTTTTGAATTCTCAGAAATGTTTCAAGAAAAGAAAAAAAGACAAATCTGGAGAATTAGGAGCCCCTCGAGCCTCGGGGTCCAGCTCAAGTTCCCTCCTTGACATCCAGCTTGTAAAAATTAATTTACTTTTTATAATCTCAATGAAATTTCATTCTTGACTAAATTAAATTTGATATTAAGCATGCAATTGGCATACAAACAAATATAAAGTTGAAGCCTTTGAAAGTTAGAAATCGTATCCTATGAGGAAGAACAGAAAGCGATGTTAAAACAGCCTATTGCGTCATTGATTCGCCTGGAAAGGCCGCATAGGATGTAACTTTCCAGAACATTCTAAACATTACATTGTGAAGATTCCTACACTAACTTGATGAAAAAATAGAACTCCTTTATGATGTAACTTGTATGTAAATGTTTATGTTTAAAATTTTGATATTTCTGTACAAATCAAGCACCAGCGGCGAGTACTAAGAAATTCAAAATCCCTACTTATTTTTACAGGTATAATTAGATCTCTGCTGTCGACTTCCGCTCGCTACGCTTGCTCTAAAGGCAATAACAGGCCCTCTAACTGTTTCTTTTCAGTTGGGACCTAAGTAGACTGTATAGTACAAGAGCCCAAGAGGAGAAAAAAGGCAGTTATCTCATTCCAATTTTTGATTACTTTAATGTAAGCTATTTATAATTACTAGTCAAAAATTATGAGTCTGCCAAGTATAGGTAAGGGGAATACAAAATGGCGGCTGTTTCAAAGCGATAAAAAAAACTAATTTTTCATTCAACGTCTATGTATTAAAAAAGTAGGAAAAACACAAGAAAACCTAAGAGAACGTCATTTCAAGAAGAGTTATTTACGTTAAATAGTTTTTGAGATATAGCTTTTTAAAAAGCAACATTTCATAAAAATGTATGGGACGTACTGAAAGACAAGTAGTCATTAAATATATTTTTAAAATCTATAACTCAAAAACATTTGACGTACAGATCTCTATTAGCATTCAAATTAAAGCTAGTTTAATGGGCTATAAAGTAGTTTATGATGTTTCTCTTCGTAGTAACTGTAAATCAATTTATTTTAGCAAATATCATGAAAACTACTAATCCTACGAAGGTAAAGGCCATAAACTTCTTTATAGTTCATTAAACCAGCTTTAATTTGAGTGCTAATAGACATCTGTACGTCACATAGTTCCTGAGATAGATTTCTCAAAATAAATTAACTAATTACTAATCTTTCAGTAGATTTTTAAGAAATTTTGCTTTTTAAAAAGCTTGTATCTCGAGAACTATTTAACGTAAATAGCTCTTTTAGGGTTAATATTACTGCAAATTTACTCTTTTTTAAAAAATGTTCTCTTAGATTTTCTAGTGCTGTTGGTAGTTTTTAAGATAAAGAGATCTGAATGAAAAATTAATGTTTTTTTAAGGTTTTGAAACATCCGTCATTTTTTATTCCCCCTACCTATACTTGTCAGACTCATCAATTTTGACTAGTAATTATACCTAGTTTTTATTCAAGTAATCAAAAATTGGGGTGAGATAACTGCCTTTTTTTCTTCCCGGCTCTTGTACTAGTATAACTGAGTTTGAAGTCTTCACTGTACCTTGTTTTGTGTAGAATCACAACTAATGTTTTTTAAATTTGTACAGGCTTGAAATGAATGTTTTCTTTTTTAATAAAACTACATTTTAATTAACCGAAATACCTTGTTTCCTCAGACACATGATCAATGACATATTTCTATTAAAATCTTAATTTTGAAATTCAGTCTTAAAAATTAATCTTTTTCTCTAAAAACTAGTTTAAATCAAGTTTCTATCTTATAAAGTGATCCAAATCCAAAAAAATACAAATTTTGAAGAGCCTCATTTAATTCTACACTGTTTATCGAAATATGAGAATTACAAATATATTTTAATGTTTTAAGTTTTAATCATCACATTAATCGAATCAATTTTCAATATTGCTAAGCCTAGTGTTAGCCGTTTGACCTAAATTCCAGGGAAGTTATCCTTGACTTGAATGATATTCTCGCAAGAACCGATAGTTACAAGGAGAGAACGGATTTTTGTATAATGCATATTTTGTTCTCTTGTTTCAAATTCTACCAAACCTCGAAAAAAATTCGAATCATAGAAAAGACATTGAAATAACACTAATTTTATTTACCTCGAAATTGGGGGTTATTCTACGTTTTGGGATTATTAACTTATCACTTGTTAGTTTTTTGTTTAATGACAACTTTTCAATTGTGTGTTTACTTAGGAATATGTCATTAAACAAAAAACTAAGCCGTAGAACGTGCTATGTGTAATTTTAGGGAAAATTTAAAAAAAAAAAATCATGCTTGGAACTATATTATTAAAAAGTTCTTTCTGTATTGCGTATTTTTTCTAAAATAAAATTAAAGTAGTTTAAAATAAGTTAAGTAGTAGTTTTAAATATTTATGAATTTTTAAAAAATAGGTAACTAAACATAAGTTTAGGTAAGCATATTAATAATAAATATGACTTTCTAATGATTGACTTTTTCATAGGGTTTTAACTTATAATTAATGATCTGGGCAGAATAGCCTACAAAACAAATTTTAAATTTTGATGTGAAGTGAGAATTTTTATTGAAGGTATGTTACATTATTAGTGTTAATGTTGCTGTTATAAATGTTACAAATGAATATATAATATAAGCTGTTAAATATTTAGATTGTCCTTGAGGATGACCGAAATGGCCGAAACGTTGGATTGTTGATGAAATAAAAAGTGTTGAGACTATACAAGGATAAAATTTTTGATTTATTTAATAAAAAATTAAAGTAGTTTTTAAAAAAGCTGAAAAATTAAATTTCAGCCTTTATAATACGACTATAAAATCATTTCATACAATTAGGTTCCTCACTGCTCTTTAATTACAAAATTTTAGATTTTTAATCAGTATACTAGATTTGGTTTTGTGTATATAGTACATGAAGAAGTAAAATAATGGGAACTTCAAATAGATGAAGAAATTCCAGTGCCTTTGATAATCATAAAGAGTAAGTAGAAGAAAATGTGTTGATGTACAAAATTTTAACAAATGCATACAAGAAGATGATGTAGTGCGTAATTTTTAAATTACATATTTTTAGAAAAATTAGATTGGGAAATCATATTATTTTTTCGATAATCCGAACGCCATTGGTTTAATTAATTCGGATTAGCGAGAGTCCACTATATAGGTTAATATCAAGACGGTCTTAGTATCTATTAATGACAGTGTACCCACATATTTCTTGAGGACTGTATTCGCAAGCAGATCCCAACAATTTAAATTAGGAGCTATCCAGTTACAAACGCAAATTTTGAACATGTAACCTTGAACCTTCAGTGTCAATTATCTTAATTGATCTACTATATTTAAGGCAAAGTGTTATCTTTAATGGTTTTTTTTATTTGTTCAGTTGCCCAAACAAATTTAAGATCTTTTACTGCCAAAAATGTCCTGTTCAATCTATCTTGAACTACAATATTCGATTTGCCACATGTTCTCCTAATATTTATTTATTCTATCAAACCTTCTGGTATTAGGTCTCCCACTTTGGTTCATGTCAACTATTATGCTCATGATTATGTACATATACAAATAAATTAAAATTAATGTTTATCTGAAGTGGTCAGTTTGATTGAGGAGAAACACTTTTTCAAAAAAACAGTTGTGCCCAACTGCATGGGGTTGCTAATATCAACTTGCTATACACACAGCATACTAAATCTTTAGTTTTATGAAAGTGAGTTTTTATTTTTGTTTTGTTTGTAAGCACTGGTATTATATTGATTTTTTAATATATTTTTTGGTAAGTTACATTTAAAATATTATCATTTCACAGTTATAATTTACTACAATTATTTGACAACATGATACTGATGCTTCTACTGACAAAATGAAGCCAAGAAGTTTAGCTATTTCCAAGATTAATTCCTATATTCCACAAATCGCTAAAGATCAAAAATTTGAAATAAGAATGTTTTGTTTGATTAAATATTGATTTCAGTCTACGGTGAATAGCATGAATAAATCGAAAATCTTACTGTTTGGGGGAAAATGTTATGAAGTATCCAAGAGAAGGCTTCATAACAACACATATCATTACTTACCCATGGTGCCTAATTTGCGTTATGTCCTGGGAATCCTAAACATCTCATTACACCCAGAGATGTAGAACAAATTATATTACACCGATATTTTCCGATATTTTCGTCCAGTAGTTTTAATTCGATATTTTGTAATAATGATATTAAAATTTTACTATTGAAAACCTATAATTTAAAAAAAAATTAAATAAAGAACAAAAAAAATATATACCAATTTTTTTAACTGAGTATTAAGTTTTTTCTTATTTGAATCTGATGTTGGTGAAGAGTTTGATTGGTATAAATCCGTAGAAATTATTCATTCGTCCGTGCAAAATTCCGTAGCAATGAATATAAGACTCGTCTGCTTAAATTGAAAAGAATGATAGAACAAAGAACTCAAGTGAAGCTGAAGCATCAACATTCCGATCCAATGACCAACAACCAAAAACAAACTTGCTTTCGAAGAATATTGTTTGCTAGGTGTGCAATTTCACTCAGCATTTATCGCTTCACAGTAATGATTAGATATTGGCTATATCCAGTTCGAGTGAATATCAAAACATAAACTTAATACATAATGAATGTGCATGTATCTATCTAATTTCGTTAAATTATACATATTTTCAGATTTAGAACTACCCTCAGTTTTTTTTAATATACTCGCAGTCAGTTTTGGCATAGATTTCTGCCACCCTGAGCAAATGTCAAATTTGTAGGCTCTACCCCCCCCCCCTCCTCCCTCACAAAATACGGAACTGTTATAAACATAAAATTTACTAAAACGAAGAAAATATTAGGCAGCAAAGAGATGTCTCTCTCCAAAACTATAAATCAAAAGATGATTTAGTACATGAGTGAACGAAGATGTTTTGTTACGAACTTTTGCACGTAAATATAAAAAAAATTGAGTTTAATGTTTTTTTATTCCTATTTTGAAAAAGAAAAATCAATTTTTAACTTCTTGAAACTACCTGAATTCAAGGTTTAGGGAAGTTGAACAGGAGCTTTGTTGGAAGGAGTATTTAAGATATTCTTTCGAACCAAATTCTCTATTTTTCCATACAAGGGTACATTCATTCACTCATATTTTCAAATGCATAAAGAAAATAAAGTTTTAATTCTAATACTTGAATTTATTTTCTAAAACAGTATTGTTATTATAAGAACCTTTTATACGGCCAAGAGAACACCAACTAAGCAGAAATGTCGGCAGGCGAAGTAGGGACAATTCTTCCTTGTCCAATACATAGAAGGGAATGAATATTAGTGTTATAGTATTATTTACATATTAGCAATTATTAGATAAAATAATAATAATAAAATTAGAGAATACATCCGAATATCCGGAATATTCCGTTTTATTAAATTATTTAAACAAATGTAATAAATTCATCTGTTTAAATAATTTAATCTTGAATAATAAAGTTAAATAAAACCTTTAAAAAAAGTAATAAAAATAAATGTATCAAACATCTTTTTTGGATATAAAAAGCTGTTGAAATCATAAGAAAAGTAATTATTCGAAATTAGCACAAAGTAGTTTTGGTTGGATAAACAAAAAATAATAATAATAAAATATTTTATTTTCCAAGATAGGATCATTTTGACTGGAATTTCTTACTAATAGCATCATAATAATCTATATAGTTACTTAAAATTTAATGTTAACAGAATACTATGGCTATGAATTTATATATATATTAAAATTATTTCTTTTTTCCCTTTTGTTAGGGGTTAAAGGTTTTAATAGTTCATAATTTATGTACCTGAAGTTATGCCTTATATATATACCCAGTGAGAAAAAGCTTATAGAATGTTGATGTTTTTTATTCATTTATAATTGTTTACAAACTACCGAGCATATTCAGCACTTTAAATAGTTATTTGTTCTACTCAATCGTTAAACATTATTAATATACTGATTGTTGAATTACTGGAGGTATAAATTCATAATTCATTAATTTCGTCTTATATAAAGTAATTTTTTTTTTGATGTAGTGAAATTAAAATATAATATCATATTTGTGGTAAGGCACTGTGCTCATAACTCCAAGGTCCCCCAGGTTCGAGTTCGGCTGTGGGAGATAATTATTTTCTGTTTCACTGTAGCCGTGTGTCAGCCCTATGGGTTGGGAAGCCCTTCGGGGTCCTTCCAGCCTCATTAAGCGGGTATCCTTAATTGGGTAAAAATCTGGTAGTCGAGCGTGATTCTGATTAAATCACCTCCTTGTACAACCGGTGGCCTAGTGCCAGTACCTTACAAAGTACTGCACCCCAGACCCTTCATAGTTGCAGTGGTACAGATTTATTTATTTTTTTAATACGAATATAATTTTAAAATAATCCTTCAATAAAATGATCCTTGTGACAGAATTTGTTGTCTGCACTAACTTGAGATCCTTGTTCATGGGCTGGATACTATACAAGTTTCGCTATTCATGCCGACATACATAATCTTCGAAAGTTCTTCTAAAAAATATTACAATACTAACTTGTACTGTTCATTTTTAGATTACCAGTAAATTACTCGTATTTTTTTCCAAAATCATCAAAGAATCCTAATTTTTAGGAATATGTTGAAGACTACTGAGTAACATGTTCAATAGAATAAGCACTTTCCTCTTATAATGTTATTGTAGAGGAACTCAAATACCAAGGAGGTATTTTTAATAAAAAAATAGTGAGAAAGTGAATTAATAACTATTCATTAAAAGTCTATTGGTAGTTGCACTAGCAATAATAAAGCATTCCACTTATCTATGACAGAAGGATGAATACAAAATTGAAATTAGCCTTGAATTCTAAATCAAAAACATTACATCACATTTTCCACTGATTAAATAGAAATGGTCACCTTATACTGTAAACACTTAAATTAAAAACTTTAAAATTAACTATTACTTTAGACGTTAACTTTAATGGTTTGCATGGGTCCTTGATAAATAATGAATAGGAGAATTTTATTTTCAATTCATTTAGTTTCCGCGCAAAGAGGAGTTAAAATCAATCATTTTAGTGAATAAATTATTTGCAGATATTTTTCTTTTTAATAACGAAAATAAGGATCACTGTAAACATTATACTATATTTTTAAAAAGTATCTGAAATTCGTTATAATTTATGTGCAAATTTTTTTTTCAGGCTTTGAATATTTATAAAAAAAGAAATGAATTGAAGTCCTATAGCACACCTCCATAGCTATATGTTCGCTGACGATACAGCTGTTTTCTCTCAACATGATGACATAATAATAGCTAGAAACACTTTGCAAAGTCACCTTAATGATCTAGAACGATATTTCACTAAATGGATGATTAGCTTGAACATTGAAAAATGTAACTCAAAAAGTTTTTACTTTTCGACGCTTATCAGAACCATCGGATCTAATCCTTAAAGGTAAAAATGTGAAAAGGAATCCTGCCAGTGAAACCGTAAGATACCTGGGAGTTCACCGAGATCGCCGCCTTACCTGGAATCACCATATCAACATCAAACTAACTCAAACTTATGCAAGGTTACCAATACTATATCCTATCCTAAACAGAAATTCCAAACTAAAACCAGAAACAGCTGTTCTTATATTTAAAACAATCCTCAGGCCACAGCTAATGTACGGCTGTGAAGTCTGGGGAGCGGCATCCTTCACAAAAAGGAAAAAACTACAATCTTTTCAAAATAAAGTCCTAAGAATCGTAGCGTAGCAACATATTCAGAAATAGATTGAGAGTCCTGTTGGTATCAAGATAGAAAATAATGTTGAGAAACAACAACATTCACAGCGGGCAGCAGCCTCGAAAATTCCTGTGAAAGGGATTTATAATCTAGTGAATTCAGCGGCCTCTCAGGTCCCATACATAAGGCTGAGTATTGTATTGGATAGGGCCTATTGAACTTAGAAGTAACTGGATACCTATAGTAGGATGAAAAACGTAGCCATGTGTCGTAGACGGAAGTTGGAAAAGATTGTGAACGTTGATATTCCGTTTGATAGCAATTAATGAACTAAACGATGTTTTAATCCTCGTCGCCAATTATTATATTGGATTGTCCGGATTTTGTAAATAACACACGCGTTATTATATATATTTTATTACACTTTAAATTTGAACACATGATAATATGAGCTCACAACAATAGAACCGCACACAGCACATAACACTACTTGGAACCTAACTTTCCCCTACTCCTAAAAATATTGGCGGGAAAACCAGATAAAGATACAACGGTCGTCCGCCACTTTAAAATTAGGGACAATCTGTGGTGATGTCCTGAAAAATAGTACAACGATTTATAAGTTACTGACACATTAAAGAGTCCGCCACTTTAAAAAAAAAAAAAAAAACAAAGATTGAGAAGAAAAGAAAAAAAGAGAGAGAGGAACAAAATTAAAAAATCAATAAGTACACAATGAAGGAGTAGAATGTAGTGATAGAATTTTTTTTAAATATATATATAAACAATCATGGCACAAAACACTATTCAATCACTTCAGCTTCATTTTGCCTGTTGCAGTCATAATCCTTGAAGTATGTTGGTCAACGTCTTTCTTTGAGGGTGAGTTTTAATTGAGGAATTTGATTGCGGTGTTGTAGCGAAGGAAACATTACTTCATTACCTACTACAAAGATAAAACACTCTGCAAATACCAAATTATTGCATGTATTATCAACAAATCTAATGCTCTTTTTTTTATGTTTTTTTTATGTTGCCTAGATATTTTTCTTGTGGTACTGTAGACACCATTGCTTATAGAATATCACATACGGTTTATTTGAGTGATCTTACTTGTCATATTTAATACCTCTGTAGTGACACTGCTGTTACGGGCAAGCCTGACGTGACCTAAATGCCGAGCAGACATGGACAAAAATTAGCTATAGTTGAAACTAATAGCTAGAATTGCCATAGGTGCGACCCTTATTCATGAATGAACCATTGCTAAATAAATTTCATATCCATGGAAATTTGGACTATTAGTTTCAACTATAGCTAATTTTTGCCCATTTCTGCTGCCGAGACATAAACCACAACAGTCTTCAGTCAAACTATCGTGATATATTAATTTGTAATAATTGTGTAAATACTTTAACGTAATTTGTGTATAACCATTTATTTTATTGACGTTACATAAATGCATCGTTTGAATCTCTAGTGCAGTCGTAGCTGCCAACATTTAAACCACCTCACGGATTCACCTCCTTAGGAAATAGTGATTAATATTATAGATCAGTGGATTTTTTTTTATGACCCCCTTCCTGGTCATTTCTAATATATGGGGGGGGGGTTATGTACAGGTGTCCAACCTATTCTAACCATGTTGATCAAGTTTTTCATTTTGTGGGACCGCCAATCAATAAAGAAAGTCAAGGTCCCAGACCGGATTCGATCCGACGCCACTAAAGTTCCCAGGTGGCGAAGACCTGCGCCTAGGCAGGTGCCAACCACCTGAGCTACGGACGCCCCTCATATCAGTGGATCAGAATATTCCAACTTAATTTTTGTAAAATTTATTATTATTCCACTTTCCCTTCTCTGGATCTCTCCTTCTTCCTGTACCCACTGTCAATTCGCCAGGGTCTAACTCGGATACCTGAACTGGTTACCCTTTCGACTGAGAGTGAATACCTTAATAAAGAATTTTCTGGTAGGATCTAAAGATCCCATAAATGACTGTAAGATAATACTTTACAGAGTGGAGTTTTCATCCTGCAGGGATTTATGTGAAACTTCTCAATATTCCTGTCGATTCACCTCTTATTCACTATACCTTCCTATTCAACATGCGTTGTCGAGGCCTTCTGATTTATAGTATCTAACCTTTTAAATTGGTGCAAAAACAAATTATACACATTACCTCGACGCCTCTGTAACTATCTTCTTGAGGGTTATCATCTAACAGAATTACAGAACTATCTTGTGGCTTGCACTTGACAAATTGAACCTAACTTTTACAAATTGATGATAAAGGTTAGACTATAATTCAATGGTCCAGTCATCTCCACATGACTCAATGTAGCAAATATCCTCCATCTATGACAAATACAAATCCACGGAGATTTGCCTATTAAGTTAGTGTAATTCCTTTGCACAAAGCTGATTTTATTCCTTTTTGCATTAAACACGAATTAAGTATTCAACACCCTATAAAACATAAAGTAGCCAACTCATTTCTTCAATTTATTTTAGAATACATTAGCTAGGTGATACTGAGAATGTATAGTCATATAAAGAAAATAAATAAATGAGATCAAATTTGTAATGTCTCATCTATTCTTCATAAACCCACTAGCTGGGAAATTAACAACGATACACCAAAACTAATTTAGGAACATTTGAAAAAGAAATGACACAATTTACTTTCATATGGACAGCTCGTTTGTACTGTCTTAAGAGATAAAAATCTTTTATATGAAATCGATTATTTATGTATATACAAATATATAACAGTATGAAACCTCTCTGAAGGCACATGGAGAGTTACCCAAGCATTTGTCAAGTTCTTTATTACTTATTATGAGTGTTTTTAAATTGAATGACATGGCATGATTATATCCCTGTTCTTTAACAAAATCTATAATATGACTAAAAAAATCAGTGCATCACCGGAATGACCATTCTGTTAAATTCACAGTTATGTAGTTTAAGATTTCAACCTTCCTTCAGTGTGTTGAAGGCAAGGTTTTCAAGTCATTCCAGGTTAAACGAATTGTTATTAAAGATGCCAAGAGATAATACTCAAACTCAAATTCTCAAGAAGCAAAGGGTAAAAATAAAAGAGAAAAGCAGCAAATATTCTCCAGGAATAGTCAATTTACAAATTTTGGGCAGTGGTGCTAAAGGAGCCCCTAGAGCTTTATATTTATTCACTGATCAATCCAGGTACGATTTAATTTAGGATTTTTTAGTTTTCAATGGTACATGTAAAGTTCTTATGTTTATTTATTTCTGTAATTTATTTTACATCTTTATATCTGGTTTATAGATATTTGTTTAACTGTGGAGAAGGGTCTCAAAGACTAGCTCATGAACATAAAATTAAACTCTCTAAATTAGAGCACATTTTTATAACTTATGGTTCATGGAAAAATATCGGAGGTTTACCCGGGGTGGCACTAACTCTTCAAGATGTTGGTGTTCCTCAACTAGTTCTTCATGGTCCAGAAAACATAGTATGTTCTTTTAATTATGCTTAATGATTTTAATTGTAAGTAATCAGTCACAATTAACTTAAAAAAGTGTACATTCATTTCTAAATATTTGTTTATTAATATACTACCCCTGTGACAAAATGAATACAATAGTTTTTTACTGTTATGATATTGTGATTAAAATATTGCTTTTAGGATTCCATGTTTCCAGCTACAAGAAGATTTGTTGTTTTAAAAAATTTGTCGATTAAAACAGCAAGTTGTACTACTAAAGATGTTTATGAAGACAACGTCATAACCGTAAAATATATTCCATTAGCTGCAACCCAAAATAGAAGACCTGTATCTGCCACTGATTCTATAGTGTAAATAAAGTACCCTTTTATTATAAATCAAAATAAGCTTTAAATTTGTTTTTTTGACAGTATATTTCTCTTGTTATAGTAGTGATGAAACTAATATTGAAGATGAAATTGATTATTATGAACATGAAAAAAAATCAGAAATGAAGAGGAGGAGTTCTTCTGCAGAACCTGGTTAGTCTTTTCTTTATTAAAGTTTATTATGTTTATGAATGAAGATTACCCTGTTTACACAAATTCTCCTTGTTTTGTAAATAATAAACATTTTGGTTTATACTATCAAACTTTGTATGATGCTAGAACATAATAGCTTTTTTCTTTCATTGAAATTTAAGTTAATACCTATATATAGATCATTATCCAAGTTCAATGCTATTTACTTAGGTACCAAACGTTTTCAAAAATTAAAATTGATCATTTAGGTATATTTTAATTTTGATACATTTAATTGATTAAATGTATCAAAATTAAAATTGATCATTTCCATTTTTTTTAATTCTTATTACCTTCACACTGTTTTTACTTTGACAACTCCTTGAAGCAGGCACACTCACACTAACATAGTTTTCATGATATCGACTCATTAAAAAATAGTCTGTACCTAGGGAGTCTATTTTTCAGGACATTGAGAACACAAAATATAAAGCATGAACATGATTTAATAATATTGGTCAAATTGGTAATCAGTATTTTGGATCAGTTTAAAAGCGCAAAATATGATGGTAAATTTTTATTTTAGAGGATATATTTAGTTATAGAACAGTAGATCTATGCACAAGGTTTGATCGCATCAAGTGTAACTCCGAAGATGAGGAAGCTAATTAATATGTGTACTACAGTAAAACAAATATGGGACAGACTTCTCAGTATATATAAAGACTATGCACCGAATATCAGCATTGTCTTTTTAATGAGTTTTTGAGACCTATGAGATGGATGCGAGCAAGGTTTATAGGATGATTCAGAGAAGAAAAATGAGGTAGAACTTCCAGACTCTTTATTTCTAAATAGAGTGCTTAATACATTATCATCTCAATACTTTGAGCTTATAAATGCAAGGTAGTCAGTTCCCAAGAGGTGCTGTGTTGAAGAGAATAACATTTCAATGGGAATAGTTGTATCCAAAGACAAAACTGTGCCAAAAGATAGTAGAAAATATAATAGGAAGCTTTGGATTTACCTGTAATGAGTTTTTTATATTGGCAGATTTTACCAAGTTTTAAAACGCAAGCATGGTAAAGTATATCGGTGCAGAAAGAATTCTGAATATGATGGTAGTAGTGTGTGAATGGTAGATTCGGGTGCTTATAAAATTGAAGTACTGATCAACCCTTACTGATGTTCCTTGGAACCAAAATCTAAAAACTGAGAATTTAACTATTACTATGGTTTTAATAATTAAAAATTGCCATTCAGTCAGGATTTCGGTAATGCCTACCAAAGTTTTCTATTTATATGCTCGACTACTAAAAAATTTTGCTGACCCCTACCTCAACGAATAAACTGATAGCTAAGACAAGAATGGTTGTCAGTGGAGGTCAGATATATATCAATGTTGTTTATTTCATTCTGGACAAACCAATTCTTAACAAGAGGTGGGAAGGGAGGGGTTAATGTTTTCTTATCAACTTCAACTAAATCAAGTTTTGATTTTAATAATTTATGACAAATGGTTGCCATTTTCTAGGTTAGAAGCCTGAATTCTTGATAATTACTGAAAACCATTTTATTATAAATCTCTCTTGTTTTCTTTTGAATATATGGTTTTGTTTATTGAAGTATTTATGATGATCAGCCAAATTATGTATTGTTTTTTTTTTTATAAATAAGTTAGAAAAAAGATCCTTCTAAACAGAAATATTTTATTTATAACAAAGTTTCTAATTGTACTATTAAATTTTTTATTAATTTTTTTTTTAGGTCCAAAAAAATTATCTGAAGAAGATGTGGTGATGTGTTATGCTGTTAAGTTGCAACCAAAACCTGGAGCTCTATGTTTAGAGAAGTGTGTTGAGGCTGGAGTTCCTCCTGGTCCTCTCTTAGGAAAATTAAAAGCTGGCGAAGATGTTGTCCTGAATGATGGAACTATTGTTCGTTCTGCCGATGTTACTTTAGCTCATGATCCGGGACCTTTGTTTTTAGGTATATTTATTTGTGAGGTTTATTAAACACAATATTTATTAAGAAAAGATTTTAAAAATTAATTTTTCTAACTTATTTTGTGGTAACTATGTGTGTGAATCTGAATTGTGAAAGGATTCCTTCCTGAGTGCTGTAAAGGTATATTTAGTCAATTTACTATAAATGTTACTATCCCCTTCTAATTCCCTGTTCTCTGAGGATGGCATTAACTGTAATGTTTTAGTATTGTGGAATTATATTATAATACCACAATACTAAAACATAATTAATAATATATTAAAACATGTATATGTAGTGGAATATCAAAAGGTGAGATCCATCATTCAAAAAGAATTGCTCTTAAAAACTTCTTTTTAATAAAATAATAAAAACCCGCAACACAAAAGGTGGGTTTGTTATATCATATTATAGGTTCAATATAACACATTGATTACTTTACTTAGTTATTTATTTACACGGAAAAGGATTATACAACCTAAAAAATAAAAATAAATTATTTCAAAACACCAAAATGTCTGACAAATAAATATCGCAAAGAGTCGCTTAGGCCTAAGTGTTATGCTGTGGGTTAAATATTATATGCTTAGTAATCAGGATTATTAATAATTAATTAGTCTACTCCCTTGATGTTGTTTAGTGATTCATATAGTTTTGGCATTTTGGTAATTTTATTTTTTTAATATATTGTTAAAAGCGGTAATTATTTTGGATAAGAGCTATTTTATGCAGCATGATATGAGCATTTTGTGATTACTTATCGAAGTGATATGTATATAGAACACTAATATTGTAAAGAAAGCTAAAATTATCTTCAAACAAATTAATAGAAATTCTAGCTATTTTAAAAGTACCCTCATGTTAAATATAATGTTGAAACATTGAACTTTGAGATTGAAATCTTCAAATATTGTAAAAGCAGGTTAAAGTATTCTTAACTGTATTCTCAGTATAAATAAAAAAGCTACCTAAATTCTACTAAAAGGATATTATCGTTTTTTATTTACATAAATAAAATCAACTCCCTGGTATTTAAGTGTTTGTCATGTATTTGTTTATTTTCTTAATTGTAAGTTATTTTTAAGTGAAAGATGAATTTGCCTATACCATAAGTAAACCAACGTATTAATTATATATAACTTATTAATACAACCAATTATTGGTTGTATTAATAACCAAATTATTTCTTTATGTGTTGTTAAATTTTTTTGGACTCATTTCTTGAGTCTTATTACCTAACTCATTATCATTGAAAATGATTACTGTAGTATTAATCTTAAAACATTTTTGTTACAGTTGTGGAAGTTCCCTATGAAAAGTTTTTACCTTGCCTTGAAAGAAGTTTTAGTCATTTTCAGTCACCAGAAAAAGAAGAAAATCATCCATTTCTTATTGTTCATTTTACACCTCCTGAAATCATGTGTCACCCAATGTAAGTTGGCCATTACAGAATGTTATTTTAATATATATGCATATATTTAAATATAAATGATATGGTAAATTGTTCGACTTCTGGTTTATTGTTCAATTGATTTGAACATGAATATTATATATATATTATAATATTAAAAAATTATTTAAAGTAAAATAAATGGAATTTTATATAGTTTTCAGTGATTCTCATATTTAAAGTATTGCTTGAGTTAAAATGAAAAGCTTTAATAATAAAAAGGAGAATTTTATTACATTTTAGACTCTTAATCTCAGGGCGGGTTTCTATGCAATCAGAACATGCATTCAGCTACTAATGACACTGAATTAAATTATTTATTAGCTACCTTTACAAATCTGCTTCAATTCTATTTTGAGCAATACCAATTACTCAATTTCTTCGTTGTCAACAAACAAACACTCACTAACTGTAAACAAAACATTTTGTCTTCTTTCCCAAAATGCTATTTCTAAAGGTCAACAAAAGATTCTCTTCACCTCTGCTCTCAGGAGAAGTCCTCTCGCCAGGCAATCCAAAACAAAGAGTCCCTTTTTCTTCTTGGGTGACTCTTCGATGTCTTCTCTTTTCAAGATGTCTACCATAGAGAGTAGCTAAGAGATCCACAGGACATCCTGCCTTTAGGCGATGTCATCCACCTCCTGCCTAAGCAAGGAATGATCAAAAACCAAGTTTTTTTCCTTCCCCTTTTCTTGTTAGTTCTCAACATCGATTGTAGCACTACGATTTTGAGTTTTTTCTTATGATTTCCTTTATGAATAATTTTCTTTAATACTTATTCTTAACTTCTATTTTTTCTTAAATGTATTGTAATTTCAATTATGATGGGAAGTTAAAATAAAGTTTTTTAAATATTTGAATCTGCTCAACATGGCCGCGATTCAATGAACTTTTTGCAAGATACCCACCGCCATCTTCTTTGTTTTGAATAACTATCTTTCCACTCCATGTATGACTGATCAAAATTAGTTAGCTTTCTTTTTTGATTTAACACAACAAATATACAATATTTAACGTTGATATATAAAATAAAAATATAACCAAAATTATTTATATATAAAAATAACTATTTTCTCATAAAAGAGGATATTACAACATACATACATATATCAATGTAATTCATAAAATATTCTGAGATATTGAGTATATAAACCAAATTGAAATGAATCCCCATATCAATGATAGGTATATATCTAGAGCAAGACGAACCCAGTGATAGAATCAATTCACCTCATCTTTTTGAGAAGAACCAACTAAGATTTAAAAAGCAAAATGGGGAAAGCCCTGGATCGTGGAATAATAATAAACTTTTCAATTAAAAAAATTATATCTTTATTAAATCATACCAGCATTACTCTGCTTTTATTTTTTTTGGAATCATAGAAATAATAGGAAAATACCTAAATTTATGGTAGTTATCCATTTAAAATCAATCGTTTACTACTTAAGAAAACACGAAACCATCAAGAATCACAATGTACTGTGGAAGCCGTAGTGTTTTTAAATATGAGGAAGGCAGGAATTACAGGAGGAAATTAATTTTGTTATAGTGGGTGGTAGTAATTTTTGGTGAAAAATATAGTATCAGATGAAGACTAATTACATAAAATCGAGGGGCTGACAGTTACTTGTTAGTAGCATTGTAAGTAATGTAGTCAATGAAAAGACAAAAATCTAAAGATAAATACATCTTATTTGTTAAGTAATAGTGTCTATATGATTACAGATTATATGAATAATTTTTGTTTCTCATTTATTTTATTTTGAATACAGCTACAAGAAATGGATGGAAGGGTTTCGTTTAACTACTCAACACCTTCTAGTGAATGAAGCAAACACTTGCTTAGGAAGTACTGCTGTCCACCGAGTACAGTACAAATTAAATCTAATAGAACCATCATTTTTCCCCCTCCTCAAAGATTCTGGATTTACCCAGGTGATTTATTTCGCTATTTACTTATATTTATTAGTGTATCATGTAATGTAAATTACTTTTATTAACAATCTCCAAGAAAAAATTGTTTAATTTTAATAAGAAAGGAGTTGCTAAAATGTATTTTTATTTTTTACTTTTAAACTTTTCTTTATCTACTAGCAGTTTTGGTATATTGTGTGATATTTTAAAATATAAAAAATCTGATACGATCACACAACTTTCACTTACCAACCTACTTATGTCTCCAAGTTTTATGTAGATTGGTTAGATCTTGTTGAAGTTATCGCTATTTTTGTGATTTTCAGGGGGGTAGGGAACATAAGACAAAAATTATGTTTTTATTTTTCTGTTACTATAAAAATTCATATTTTATGGTTTCTTGTGGTGGGAATAATGAATATATGAATGTATATGTATATATGAATGTTCCTGCCAAGAATACAAAAATTTAACAAGATATAACAAAGCCATAATGCAATCAGAAATGATTGGGCAGTCTCGGCTTTACCTGTTTGAATAGGAAGTCTTTGTTTCCATTTTTCTCTGTTAGTTATTTATAAAATTCTTTAATATTTTGTATTTATCCAATGTTTATTATTACCAACAATGAGAACTGGTTATTTTTTCGAATAAACAAAATTAAAAGTACTTTAGAGGAAGATATTTTAAAAATTCGGCATTTAAGCTCTGCCATACTATTTCAATGAGAATAAGACATGACTGTCATCAAATACCATCTTATTGTACATTGACATACCGACTTAATCAAAATAGTTTTAGTCATTTTTGGGAAAATGAAAAAATGTGAGAAATTGGTTCTATTTAGTGGCACTTCCAGCATATCAATTTTAACGAAAAAGTTGCTGTAACATCCCAGACATACTCACTTCTTAAATATGTAGTCTCAGTTTCATACGACTTTTAGATTTTGAGGTAGACTTACTACAAATAGGCCAATTTGCAATGCTTTGTGATTTGGTCTCAGGGGACCTCAAAATGTGTATTTCTATCGAAAACTGGAATTCGAATTTTTTCACAATTGCAATACTTCCCATTACTATACCTTCGCTTTTGTTTTATTTATTTATAATCTGTCATATTTTATTATTTCTTATAGTTGATTATTTGTTAAATATTATTTTCTTACAGGAATATGATAAGCTTAAAGAAAATATTCCAAATGGCAATCCTGAAACATTTGATTTATCCTCTGAGTTCTGTATTCTCAAAGGCAACACCACAGGGAAAATTTGGCTCAGACCAAGGAGACCTTGGGATGTGTAAGTAATATTCCAATGTTTTTATTAAAAATGCTGGTTTATATTAATTCTGTTGTATATAAATCTTATTGAGTGGATAGTAAAGAATTTATCTACTGAATGTTGTTAACGCCATAATATAATTACCTTGTAAATAATTGTAAATAGTATTTGAGTTTTATTAGTGTTTAATTTAGTTACATATATTTTTATTTGTATTGTTTTATTTATATTTAGTTATATGAAAAGAAAAAAATATGTAATTATATTTGTTTGTAACTATGAGTTATAGAGACAGTTGCTAGGGGCTGATGATTGTTGCTAAGGCGTCACCCTAGCAACGGACCGACCATCTTAGTTTTTTTATAGCAGTTCCGACTAATTAGTGGACCTGGTAGCGTCTTTAGCAGCCCTGTCTGCGTTTGCGCCTTTTTATTTTTACTTTTATATTTTTTTATGTTAGTTTTAGTTTTTAAAATGTTTAAATTGGCCAAATAAATGTTTAATTCGAGCCAGTTTGTTTTTTGTTCATTTTAAAGCCTTCCAACAAAAAGACATAGTTGATTTGAGGTGGCCTTAACATTATTTGGTCCTCTGGGCCTTGGATTAAACATTTATTGTTAAATATAACATAATTTTGGTAATCCGCGCCTTGGATTAATCATTTATTGTTAAATGTGTTCATAATTTTGGTCCTCCCAGGATATAGACATTTATTTGAAATTTTGTTCATTATAATTTTATTGTTTATATTAATAGTTGTTTTAAGGTAAGTAATGGGCCCCAAAGCGGATAAAAATTGAATTCAGTTATCAGAGCTTGAAGATGAGTTAGAGGATTTAGCTCAGAACATAAAAGATACTAGGGATGTTGGGTTTTCCTGCTCAGAAAATCCTGAAAAAATAAATTTATTTAAATCTTGATTATCTAGGTTAAATAGCACTTATGATAAATTTCAGGGGTGTCTCAAAGAAGCAAAATCTTTAGCAAAAATTTTGGAAGATGAATCTATCTCGCGATTTGACCTTTTTCGATCCGAGACTAGAAATCTGTATTACAAGGCTTTGTCCTTTGAGATCGCTGGGGAAACAACTGCGCCAGTCAATCAATGATCAAAAATAGTAATCAGTTGGAATTTGAACCGCGCATTAAATTACCGACCATAAATCTACCCACATTCAATGGAGAAATTTCTGATTGGGTTTCGTTCAAAGACACTTTTATTTCATTAATTCATAATAATGTAAACTTGAGTGAAATACAAAAATTTCATTACCTCAAGTCCGCTTTAAAGGGTACAGCGCTACAATCTATAGCGGCTATTCTGACAACTTCTGATGGTTATGAACAAGCCTGGGCAGCTCTGGTACGAGTGTGACAGCTTTTAGAAATATGAATCTTAAGGACCCTTCCGGATTCATATTATTGACGTTCTGTCTGAGATTATTAGATGTTAACTCACGTGAGCGTTTTGAAACTGAATTTGGATCTGTAGCGGACATACCAACCTTTGAAGATTTTTCCAATTTTATCCAAAGTCAATGCATACAATTACAAACCGACAACCTAACTTCGAATTTCAGTTTAAATGTGCAACATCCACTGCCCCACAGGTTTCAAAATATTACGAAAAGGGTCTTAATGTCCACTGATATGTCCATAACACAGATGCCCTAGCTCTAGTTCTTGTAATCAACGTAAAAGGCGACATCATTCGTTGTTGCATTTTTCAACATCTACTTACAGGTGGACGAATGACGGGGGTAGGAAAGTTCCTAACATTTCTTCTTCCTCCCAGAATAATAATGTATTAGAGTCAGATCCTTCCTCAGAAAATATGCCAGATTTTTACAAAATAACTAGGGACTCAAAGGGTTCAGTTTTGTCATCCCTATCCGAGTCCAGTGTCTCAGTCCTATTAGGTACCGCAAGAGCTAGAATTGAAGACCGTAATGGGCAATACTTGCCTATAAGAATTTTGATTGACTGTGGATCACAGCGATCGTTTATAACCTCAGCCTGCGCTCAAAGTTTAGGTTTAGAGCGGAGTGTTAACCTGCAGCCTTTGCATGGTTTCGGCGATATCCCAATAAAAGGTGGGAATTTTCAGTCGTGTTGCACCTTAGTGCCCCAGCACTCATTCCATCCTCGTCTTAAAACGAATGCCGTGATCATTCCAAAGATAACTGATAAGATACCACCTTGTCCTGTCCCTAATGTGATGCACAAACGTTTTCTACAGTATGACTTAGCTGATAAAACATTTGGGAAACTGGGTCCCATTGATTTTTTATTGGGTGCCGATTTATTCGGACAAATTCTATTGGGCGAGTGTATAAGTCAGGAGGGTTACCCCGATGCTCTCAAAACAATGTTTGGTTGGATAATCATAGAGACTTTAACTCAAAACATGGATTCAAAGGAGAAAAATATTTCACTAATGACCTCCTGTCAATTGCCACTTGCAAATGAGCTCAATGACTCAATAGAGAAATTTTGGGAGATTGAAACAGTTCCCCAAGTTGTGAAAATTGATCCACAAAATGTTATAGCGGAAGAACACTTTCGTACAACCCATTCAAGGGATGCAAATGGCCGATATATTGTCCGGTTACCTTTTAAAGATTCAATTCCTCTGAATCTTGGCAGTTATTACAATCCCACCTTATATCGGTTTCTAAAATTAGAGCACCGTTTACATAAATCACCGGAGCTGATAGAAAGTTATGACGATACAATCAAGGAGTATTTGGAATTCAATTATGTTTCACTGGCCGTTGCTCCATCTAGATATTTACTTCCACACCATTGTGTAATTAAAGACAACTTGCATTCCAAAATTCGAATCGTCTTTGATGCTTCATTATTTGCTGAACTTAATTCCTTGAATGACCATCTCATAATAGGTCCTAAGCTGCAATTAGATATAAGGCATGTACTGCTTAATTTTTGTCAATGCCCATATGTTATAGCCGCAAATATATGCCAAATGTTCCTTCAAATACAGACGAACCCGGATTATGTACCATATCGACATTTTATTTTCCGATTCCATTCTTCAAAATCAATGATGGGATATCAACTAAACCGTGTTACTTTTGGGCTATCTTGTTCACCATTCTTAGCTATAAGGGAAATTCATCTGTTGATACATGATAAAGGATCCTCCTATCCAAAACCATCTGTCGTCCTGAAAGATAACATATACGTGGTTAATATCCTAACTAGAGCGAATACTATTGATGAATCCCTCGAACTTCAGAAAGAGTTAATTCAGTTATTCAAAAGAGGAGAGTTCAATATCAAGAAATGGACGAGTAACACTCTAGACCTGTTAATTTCATTCAATTACAGCCAACAAGAACCTTTAAATTTTTGACGTGAGATAGACAATGGGTCAAAGAATTGGGAATACCGTGGTATCCTGGAATACAGTGGAGCTGTCTAATATATCATATTCAAAATTTAAATCAGTTTTGACCATAAGTGGCATCATATTTGGTGTTTCTCGAAGTTGTGACCTCTGTCAGTAATTTTTAAGGCAAAGTCCTATTCACAACAGCTATGAAGAGGATTTGTTAAGTGAGTATAGTCCTTTTCCATCTGTAATAGGTAAAGGTTATGGGGAATCCTTCAATTCTCTTTTACTTGTACATTAAACTTGATTACTCTGGTGCGTGTTTTCTCGAAAACACATCCATCTAGCAATATTGGGATTCGCTTAGGAATCAAGAATCAGGTATGTAGCCAAAATCTATTAAGATTTCAATGTAGACGGTCATATAGAAACATATTTAGTATAGTTTAGTTACAAAAATCCGATTAGCAACATTAAGGACATCTATCTACCTTATGAGTGTTGTGTGCTGCCCTCTTGCTAGCACAGACTAGGAAATTTGTTTCAAAGAAAATGGAAACTTAAAACGTACAGCAAGGGATTCTCAGGGTGGGCGGTCCCTTGCCCTTCAATTAAGGTAAGTAATGGGGCCCAAAGCGGATAAAAATAGAATTCAGTTATCAGAGCTTGAAGATGAGTTAGAGGATTTAGCTCAGGACATAAAAGATACTAGGGATGTTGGGTTTTCCTGCTCAGAAAATCCTGAAAAAATAAATTTATTTAAAGCTTGATTATCTAGGTTAAATAGCACTTATGATAAATTTCAGGGGTGTCTCAAAGAAGCAAAATCTTTAGCAAAAATTTTGGAAGATGAATCTATATATAAAATAATATCGCCATAATATAATTACCTTGTAAATAGTATTTGAATTTTATTAGTGTTTAATGTAGTTACTTATATTTTTATTTGTATTGTTTTTTTAGATTTAGTTATATGAAAAGAAAAAAATATGTAATTAAATTTGTTTGTAATAATGAGTAATAGAGACAGTTGCTAGGGGCTGATGATTGTTGCTAAGGCGTCACCCTAGCAACGGACCGACCATCTTAGTTTTTTTATAGCAGTTCCGACTAATTAGTGGCCCTGGTAGTGTCTTTAGGACCCCTGTCTGCATTTGGTTGATATTATTTTATTTGACATTTTTTGAGTGTACTCGTTATCACAGCAGTTCGGAACCAGAGCACTTCTGTTTTTCGATTTTAATATGAGTTCCAATTAATTAATTTGTGCATTATTTTTGTCACCTCATTAATGTTCTGAACATTACTTATTCAAGTACTTTTTACTAATGAAAAATTAAATTTTTTCTATACACTTAATCACTTTATGAGCTATTATATTTCCCATTGTAAAATTTAAACAGAATAGTTTTAATTGTTCTGAAAGATTTAAGCAATTGAGCTAACAATATTAGAAAATATTTAGTATGATATAATTAACAACTAATAAAATAATATGATTATGACAACTAGATAAAATGTTTATGTCTTTATATAAATGGTTTTTGAATTAACATTGTATATCTTTCATATGTGTTCTCTCTTAATCTTAAATATTATCTCTTTTTTTAGCATTGAGTCTCTTCAGATAGATCCAGAAGGCTTTAAAACTGAGGCCAAAGGAGTCGAGGGGTTCTCAGATGAGGTATCAAAATTCCAAATGGAACTAGCAAAATTTCCACCTTCAGTTGAAGAATATCCCAACATAATATTTTTGGGTACAGGTTCTTGCATTCCAAACAAAACAAGGAATACATCAGCGATTCTTCTGAGTATGAGGTTACTAAAATTTATTAGTTCTACAAAGTTCTTAATATATTATCAAGAATTAATTTATCACCATTATTACCACCTCTGATTTGACTATATTTTATATTTATATTTTAATTATTTTATTTAAATCTAAAATATATTATTTTCAGTGATGACTGTAGAATTATGTTGGACTGTGGTGAAGGTACTGCTGGGCAAGTTGTGCGCTATTTCGGGCCTAAAGAAGCTTCCAAAGTTTTTGCTAGTTTACGTGCTGTGTATGTTTCTCATCTCCATGCAGATCATCACATTGGTAATTTTAAATGTATTGAATTATTAAATTAAATGAATGCCGTATCTTTAAATTTTATATTCCATTACTGAAGTTATTTATAAAGTTTTATCTCACCAAGCCTATAAAAATTCACTGATAAATTAGTCCTTATGAGGACAGTTATTGAGTCTTCTTAGAAGCTGTAGTTCACATTAATGTAAAGCATAGGATAACACCCTCCATTATGATTGTTAGGGACATCCACTAAGAGACATTAAATCGTGACTAGTATTCAGAAAAAAAAATTTAAACCTCTCCTTCTAAATTTGAAGTTATATGTTTCAAGATAAGTATAATCTAAAATCAAATAAAAGAATTCCTACCATTGTCTGTTCACAGCTTTTCTCCAATACCTGAATACCAATTTTCTTTCTGTTTTAATTTGGCACCTTAGTCACATGTCATCCCAGGATGATCTTGTAAGATTGCAATTTCCAAATATTTTTTTAGGATTTATGTGATTCTGAAACAATTTTTTATTTATCCATATAATTAAGTGAATATAAAACCTTTTGTAATAATCTGCAGCGTTTTTCAAATAGTAATTGGAAAAACCTTTCAAGGTTAAACTAAGTATGTATTTGCTTTGTGAAAAAAAATCTTTAGACAACAGTATAAGTTAATTGATTTTTTGGAAGTATAAGTCTTGATAAGTTTCACCTATAAACTTAACATTCTCATTGACATAAAAATAATAAAACGTTTGTTCTTGGTTAGTTTATTTTTAATTTTAATCTTAAAGTTGAAAATAAAATCCATACCGCAGCTCAAGCTGTTATACCTCACAAGTTCCAAAAAATCATTAAATATTTAAAAGAAAAAAAAAAATCAATGCATTGTTCCAATGGTATTCAATAAAATGATTTTTGAGACGAGATATCTATAGAAAAGAATAATGCTTTAAATCTTTTTTTTTACTTATAAGGTATCATAGTTCAAATAACTATATGTAAATAATGCCATTATTTCATTTTTGTATTCTTTTATCACAAGATTTGAATATCTATAGTAAACCACTTTTTTTGTTAGTTTTTCTAGTGGGATTAATAAGTATCAACCAAATGATTGGGGAAAATCAATTGGACTACATAACACCCACAATTTTTTAGTATATAACTATAAACATTTTTTATAACAGTTCTACATTATATATATATTTGTAACGTTTTGACCCTAATTCATCATTGGGTAGCTAAAATATTTTTTTCCTAATTAGGTAAAATTTATTACTTTTTTGAAAACTAGGTTTAGAAAAAAAAAAATAGACCTAGTATTTAAAATGCAGCTAAATATTTGTCACTTTTCCATTTTTTTTTTTTTTTTTACATTAACTTTGTTCAGACTGAGGCTTTAGTTGGTTAGCGATGCTACTTGTTTAATCTATTTAGGAGTTCGGCATATGTTACATTTAAATTTTTTGTGTCTCTTGTGCATCATTTTGATTTTGCACTATTGTAATGGCTTCTAAAAATTTTCTTCTAAAACTATTCTTTTCTTTTTATACTATTTTAACATCCTGAAAATCAAAATGACGTATTTCTACATGGTGATCTATGTGATGGTATGTAGTAATATAATAAACAATCGTGGCATGGGTGTGGTCCAATTTATTTCCTCAATCATTTTAATTTTAATTAAGATTTAAGAGCTGTGAAGTTCGTCCCAACCTCTAAATTTTTAGAGGTGTGGAGTTCTCAATTATTTTAAGACAAATTTTTATTGTTTGAGTTATGATAATACCATTCAAAGAATCAAAACTGTCGGTTATCAATTATCAATAGCTAGAAATTTTACAAGTCTGAAAAAAAAGTGCTAGTTTAAGACCCTAGAATTTTTTTTTATTAACTTTAGTGATTTTAAAAAAAATTAATTAAATTAAATCTGTACCGCTACAACTCATGAAGGATCAGGGATGCAGTACTTTGTAAGGAAGTAATATTACTATTCCATGGTCGTCCAAGGAGATAATTTGGTCAGAATCACCAAAGCCACAGGGCTGACTCATAGCCACAGTGAAACAGATAATAATTATCTGCCACAGCCTGATTTGGAACCCGTTGGAGTCAGTAGTCCATTGCCTTACCCATGAGCTAGTCCTACTTACTCTCAGCGATATTTTTTCCTAAGGATAATTTTTATAACTCTTAGGTGAGAGAAGAACTAACAGAACTGTCGGTTATCAACCAAAATTTTTCATTATATTTTTTGGTAGATTTTTAACTCAGAAAAAAAGAACAAGTTTTAGATTCTTAATTTTGCACTTATTTGGACTTGTTCGATATAATTTCCAGCAATTATTTTGTGAAAAAAAAATTGATCAATAACAAACAGTTCTGTTAAGAGATCTGATAGCCAGCCTAAGAGTACTAAAAATTATCCCTAATAAACTAACTCCTTAATAGCAAAAAAACTTAGGGTCTTAAAGTTGCACTGATAATAAAGTTAGCCACGCATATCGTCTTAAACAACAGAGCTATTTCTCAAAGAATTTTTTAGAGCTTTTTATTTCCCAGGTTAACTATCAGAACTTAAAGAATTAATAATTTTCAGTACTTCTCGCTTCGGAAATATTCATTCAAAAATTATTGTCGTTTTTCGGGAGCACTGTTGAGAATTCTGTTAGCTCTCAAAGAGTTCTAAATATTGTCTTTAAGAACCAAAGTTCTAAATTTGGTAGCATAAAAGTTAAAAGGTGTCATAGTTGCACAAAATGTGTAGTAAGTTGTACATACTTATGAACGGTAATTTTCATGTCTTAAACGAGAGAACTATTTTTAAAATAATGGTGCACTCTTGAACTCTTATGGGCAATCAGAACTTTAAAAATTTAGTGGATGGGGACCCAACTTCACCGGGGTAAAAACTTATATTTCTTTTTCTTAGTTTTGTTAAGTTGCCATTTATGTCTTATTAAGCTATAAATTCTATTTTTGTTCTAGGTTTAATAGGAATTTTGCAAAACAGACCTCAGGATGCTCCACCACTTTTTCTCTTTGCTCCTAGTCAAATTATGACTTGGCTTAAATTGTATGAAGAGTATTTTGAAAATATACTGCAATATTTCATTTTAGTTCCTAATACTGATATGGTTAGTAAATTACTTTTTATCAATAATTAATTAATTATAGATATTTTATAAATAATTTAGCAAACTTTTAATATGTTTTCTATACATGTCTTGTTTTGTTTCCCCTCTTCATACTCTTTTTAATTTTCTGTTAAATTAAAAATATTTTATACAAAAAACAAAACAAAAAGCTTTTATGGAATATGTAAATATATGGAGTTAGGTGTTTTCAATTTCAACCTTCAATCTCAATGAACAAAATAATGAATGTCAATTTCCACATGTCTATTCTCATAAGTCAAAATCGATATTTCTAAACAAGATTATTACTGGAGATAAGACTAGGTAACATATAAAAATATCTGCAAAAGACTGTAGTTCAAAATGGATTGACTGCCCCTAACACATACACACACCAACCCCTCAAGTTTTTAAGTCCTTATCTACAGAATGAAAATAACTAAATAAGTTTCTCTCAGCAAAATTGGTAAGCCGTTCTTTGATATAAATAGAACATTTCTTCAGCTGTCACAGCTTTAATGTCTTCTTTGAATTTCCAAATATGCACTTTTGTTACTTTCTTTTTAAGGGGTTAAGAGCTTACAGTTCAGGGTAATGTGCACCAGTAAAGACTGTTGTTAAAGATTATTGAATTCTTATGTCTTATTTTAAATAACCAACCTATTCTAGCCTTGAGTATGAGGCTCAAATTTATTCCATGGAACCACTCTGAAATGAATCTCAATCTGCTTCTTTTTGGTTTCGAACTGGTGCCACTTTTGTCCCAAGAATGATATGATTTTCACAATTTTTGCCCATAACCATATTTACTAATTTACTATGAGTATATTTTTAAAATGTATACTTATTAAAAAGATTTTTTATTGATACATAATTTAGAATAAAATTAAATATATATAAAAATAAATTCAACTTCAGTTTTAATATTTCATTATGAATCTCATCTTTATTTTCTTACTTTCATTTAGGTATATATGGAATCTATAGTAAGAGGAAGTATTTCAATTGTGCAAAATTTTGAATTCAAATTTTTTTGGGGAAATATTTGTTTTGAAATCCCATGAGTTCAAATAACTATGTCGTACAAAATGATTTGTGTGTGTGTAAACAGCCTAACAAATGAAAAATTTTACAACAGTAAAACAGTTACAGTTTATAAAAAACTACTTTAATGATTTTGATTAAACTCAGTGAATCAGTGTACAATTAAGTCATCAGATAGGCCTTATTCTCGTTGAAATAGTCTGGCTAAAATGAAATATTGGTCTTAAATGACAAATTTTAAAAAAATCCTCCTCTAAAGTACCTTTGATTTTGCTTATTCGAAATAAATAACAAGTTCCCATTGTTAGTAATATAGAGTATTTTCTAGTCAAACTCCAAAATTAAAAATAAACCGAAATGCCTATACTCGATTAAAAATCTGATTGTAAATAAATATCACACCTTCGTTATATTTTGTTAAACTGTTGTATTCTTGACAGAAAAAAAGTTGATATTCATTATTTTCACCTTGAGAAACTCTGAAATGCAAATTTTTACACTAAGTGAAAATTGTGTGATGCACGCTCCACACCAGATTTTTGTATTATAAGTTTTTTTTAAACTTCAGATTTTATAATTTATTTATTTATATATATTTTTTAGTTTTATACACATTATAAATTAAGAATGGACTACAGAGAGAGTTTGAAAAGTGAGTTAAATATGGAAACTATTCAGACTACATATGTACGGCATTGTCCTAATGCTTTTGGCGTTAGTTTAACATCAAGGGATGGTTGGAAACTTACTTATTCAGGTGATACCATGCCTTGTGATAATCTTGTTGAATTGGGTAAGTGTTTTTAATTATGTAAATATATATAAACATTATATCACACATTTTATTAGTAAATTACTTTTATAGGTGACTGTACAATCACAAATTTGTAGATAACCAATATTATTACTTAGTACAGTAATGATCTCTATATTCCTACCCCTTGGGGTCCCTCCGTTGGCCAATCCTGTCAAACCTCTCTAAGATGAGCTTAGGAGGCGTATACTTATCTTATAAAACCAAAATATGAGTTAACAATTAAATATCATTCTTACAGAAAGTGATGTCACATTATTTGTGGAGACCTGTTCATGGCTTTAAAACTGATATAATTTTTGAATTGTAGTAAAAAGAGTATTTACTTTTTTCTTTTGTAAATATTTGTTTAAATTTTTTTGTAAATTTATCGATATTTTATTGCTCTTTCCTATTCAGGCACTATCTTCTCCACTCCATATTTTAATCATTTAACTTAGGTACGAATATCAAAAAAACAACCATTCTATGCATGCATAGTTGGATCATGATAATCCTTGATTTGAACTATAAAAATTGAGAGTATGATGGTTTGTGAATTGTAGTACTAATTAATGTATAGGTAATTTTTCTTGAACTGCTTTTAAGAAAGCCTATTTATTTACTTTTGGTTAAGTAGATTGTCATCTCCGTTTTCTTTTCCTTAAACTCTCTGCTTAAAAACTTTCTCTCACTTACAGTGCCTCTGTTTTCTGGTATAATATTGTCAGAAAATAATAAATTCTGGATACAAAATGGGAGGCAATATCTTATGTTTGATTTTGCACTCCTTAGTTTTTCATTTTATGATAAGTTTCAGCCACCAATCTTCAATTATGCCACCTACAAGTTTTTCTTAAAGATTTTCTCCATAATTAACATATCTTCCATTATCAAATTTGTAGCTGAAAAATTTAATTAGGGTTCGTTACTTACAGGAGTGTGAAAATCCATTCTTGAGTCAATGCCTCTTCTATTAGCTTCTGCCAGTTGTCTCAATCTTAAGTTACTGCCTTCCAGTTCTGGGTCCTGAGCATGTAACTTGCATCACTTGCCACACCATTCTCTCAACGAAGCTTAGGTCAGCCACCTTCTCTTGTTCTGATCATGCGTTTAGTCAAGATTTTTTGAGGGATTTTTAGATTTTAGATTCATTACATTCTCAGCCATGCCTAGCCTTCCCTGACATTTAATTGTAACGAATAACATGCATATCATTTATGCTCAATGTATATACTCTTATGAAAAAGCTCCCATCCAGTCTCATCTATTATTTCTTGTCCCATTTCTATATTTCTGGTCTTATTTTGATCAATTTCAAGTCCTAGCCTTCTAGGAGAAAAAAAAAGCTTCTGGGATGGCTCTGAAAGATCTTTCAATACTGTCAAGATCAACTGCATAGCCTAGGATCTGCACTGTTCTATTAATTGTAGTCCCAGATGTGTCTATGCCCAGGTCTCTTAAATTTCTCCATAGCAAGAATCAGGAAAAACCTTGCTTGTAGGGCTTCTCCCTGAAGTACGACCTGCTCATATTTAACCTCTTGCAATTTCATTCAGTACAGCCTATTTTTTTTGTTATATCTAGATCTACAAGTGCATTTTACAATTCTTGCCTGTCAATACTGTCATATCGATTTTTATAGTTGTATGAATAGATGACAAGTTAATATTTTATGCTCTCAACCCTTTTCCAAGATCTGATGGAGTGAGAAAATTTGATCAGTGGTTCCCTAACACGTGTGTTCATTAACGTTCTAGAATAACTTGAACTTGAAATAAAATTTTTATGAAATTTTTTATCCATGTTTCTTCGTATTATTATAAATATTGTTATATACATGTTTTGTTATTCCTACTTATGATTTCTAGCATTGCCATATGTAATACTACCATGCCATAAAAATATTCTAATATTTTTATCTGCAGGTATGGGGAGTGACGTTTTAATTCATGAAGCTACTATGGAAGATGATCTTGTACATGAGGCAAGAGCAAAAATGCATTGTACGACATCAGAAGCAATAGAAGTTGGAAAGAAAATGAACGCAAAGCATATCATTCTGACACATTTCAGCCAACGTTATGCAAAATTGCCCAGGATAGTAGGAAATGACTTAGGCAACAATGTTGGTGTTGCTTTTGATAATATGAAGGTATTGATAAATTTTTAATATGTCTGATTGTCATATTTTTATTTTCACTTGTAAATCCTGTTTCCAGGCTGGCCTTTTGTCTTATTTAACCTATTTTGCTACTTATCAGTTATATAAATTTCAAAATTTTTCTTTGTCAGCTTATACATTAAATATTTCTTTAAGTCTTAGTAGGACCCATAAGAAAAACATTTAAAGAGCTGGAAATATATCTCTTATTTCAATTTGTTAATGATTAGAGTGGCCATTTCAGTACAGAGCTGGTCTGTTTCAAAAGTTATGAATTAAATATAATCATATTTTATCTTGCTAGATTATGAATTTTAGGTTGAAATTTGGTTTACTAATATTCCAGAAAAATTGAATAATAATTTAGGAAACTATATATATTCCATTGCATTTATTGACTGTGACCCCTTTGAATTAAATGAGCTGAAATTTGGTTTGTAGGAGTGTTTACATAGCAATACCATAAAACAGAGTTTAATTTCAGTCAAAATTTTGTCCTGTACAAAAGCATTTTTGCAATTTCTCTGTTTTTATCTTAAAATCTATTAATCTTTTTATTTTACTTTTTTTTTTTTTTGGGACATTAAAAGATTTACTTTTTATAGGTTCGATTTTGTGATCTACCAAAGTTGAAGCTACTTTATCCTTCATTAAAATTAATTTTTCATGAAGAAATTGAAGAACTTGAAGAAAAAGCATTTAGAAGAAAATTGAAAGAAGAAAGAGCTAAAGCAAAAAGGTAGTATTTTATTTTGTAGGGTTCCTTTTATTAAAAGACTCCATTAATTTATTTAATTTTTAATTACATTTAGTTTTGATACTGATTCAAATGTTATTTAGAAATAATACCTTTTCTAATTTGTATCTGTTACATAAAGTGTAATTTGTGAATATGTTACGAGAACTTATTTATATATTATTATAAATATATACTTGTATATACTGTACATTCTGTTTGTAATATTCATTTTTTTTTTTTTTACTTTTCCCCTCATATTATATAATTATCTTATCAACTTATTGGCATATAATTTTTATTATTTTTCTTAAAAGTTCTTTCCTCTCCTGTTATTTATACTTTCTTTTACCTATACATGGAATATATCGTAAGGGATATAAATCGTATGTACGATATATGGAATATATCATAAGTAAAATTTTTAATTTGAGTTTTTGACATAAATACAAATTTTGAAGTACCATGAGTCCAAAATGGTCAACCAACCAAAAACCAAGTGTCGCAAAATGGTCTGTATATATGTGAACATATAACAGAAACTTATATAACAGCAGCAGAAGTGCCACTTAATAGAATCGATTTTTCACATTTTTTTGAAAATAGCTTTAATGATTTTGATTAAACTAGGAATGTCTATGAACAATGAAATGGTCTTTAATATCAGCTAATTCTTATCCTCATTGAAATAGTCTGACAGGGCTTAAATACAAATTTTTGAAAAATCTTCCTCTAAAGTATTTTTAATTTTATTTATTTAAAAAAAAAATAAACAATTATCATTGATAAAAATAATAAATATTGGATAGTTACCATATACAAATTTTTATAGAAAAAAAAATTTTTTTGTTCATAATTTTCACCTTCTCTGATCTTAGGATTTTTTTTTTAAACAATAACTTCAACATGATCCCACCACTGTACACTAAACTTAGGATACACATGTAGAGTGGGGTGATTAGTGAAAGTTGTGTGATGTCCACATCACACCAGATTGTTTCTTAAACTTGTCCAAATTAAAATTCATGTAAAATGTTTAGGATACAATTTGTTAGGTTAGAGGTAAAAGTGATCAAGTGCCATTGACATTTAGCATTTTTAATACCAAGCTAACGATTTAATCTTACAGCTGTTGTATACAATCTTTATTTGAGACTTGTGCTCTTGGAGCCTGTTTCAACTACATTTAACTATTCTAATGCATTTCTAAGAATAATTCATAATTTAAACAGCACAAATTATTTATGGAAAAAAATTTAGATATTATTAGTAGTAAATAATACTGAAGTCCATGAGCAATTGATAACAATAATAAATGCTCACCTTAGAATCATCATTGTTTTTCATCATCGGATCTCATATTGATTGATGTATTCCTGTCAACAAGCTTAAACCCCCTTCCTTTCTAATCCAAATAAGAAGGCTGGAGGACCATGTACAGAACTGTTAAGACAAAATTATTCAGTTTTGCATGTATGTCTCTCGTACAATAGATTTTAGAAATCGGGGTGCATAAAAAGGGCCTATGCCATATGGATATCATAATATAACTTTGTACTTTTTCCGAAACATCATTATTAGATGTAATTAAATAAAATTTAAATAAGGAAGAGTACTTTTCATCCAGTAGAATATTTTTTTTTTTGGCCAAGACTCCCATTGGAGTCCTATACTGCCTAACCATGGTTGGGGGTCAAAGTTCTTCATTTTGTGGGACCGCCACTCAATGAAAAAAGTCAACGTCCCAGGCCGGATTCGAACCGGCACCGCCAATAGACATCAAATTGGCAAGATTGTGTCTCAACCACTGACCTACGGGCGGCCCAGTAGAATATATAACTTTAAGTAGTTTTTTCCTTGTTTTAAGAAAGTGATTTGAATTTTCCAAGAAGGAACAGAGATAGGTACTTCTTTTTTTGTCCAAGCCCCACTTCCATAGGGTTTGATATATGGATGTAGGTAACACTAATGATGAGTAAAATGTCTTGTACTGCATTTCAGATGTATTTTAAGAGCGAAATGAAGAAAGGGCTAAGCCTGGAATTTGGAAAATTGGTTGAGTCTGCTGTCTGATGATGGGGCTCATCATATTTCATGCCTGTAGTCAGTAAGTTAGTAGTCCTTAGTTGAGTTTGTTCATGTGTGTCTGCTTCCTTTGTGGTTGTCCCTCCTCAGTATAAATTCTGTCACAGTCAGTAGTTTGAGTGTCGTATGTATGTGGTCCATCTTTGCTCTTGAATAAATACTTCAAGTGAAGTATGTTTCATGATACGTCTGAGCTGGAGCCTATTAGCCATTAAAGATGTTATATTGGTCAGCATAGGTGCTCTGGCCTAAGCACTAATTTGAGGCGGAGAGAAAGATTAGAAGTTAGCAGGTGATTAAGCCTATAAGGAGGCTTGGTCCTAACCAGCTTGATCTTATTGCAGTGGCCTGGATAGGTACTTCCTGCTTCCAGCTGACTTAAATACCAGGACAAAATTAACCGGACATTTTTATGAAATTTAACTAAATGAGAACAAAAAAAAAATAAAAACATTGATATAACAAGTTATTATAATTTAAGAAATATTTTGGATAAAAAGAATGCCTCACTTTCAAAATAAATTGATGACATAAAATAGTTTCTGTGAAGATTTATAAAAATTTATTTAGTTATACCATAATAGCTAGAAAGTGCAATTGTTTGTCAACAATTAATTTTTCAATTCTTTGTTGAAAGTCCAAAATGATTGTGTAAATAAATTTAAAGTTAGTTACTTTCTTTTTTTTTTCTACTACCCTCCATCACTGTTCCCCTGATTCGCTGCAACGCCCACTTTGGTAACCACTGATCTAGAGGTAAGCAACCTATCCTAACCATGGTGGGAGGGTCAAGTTTTTGTTCCATGGGACTACCATGAACCGAACCCAGACCAGATTCGAACTGCTGTAGTTCTGAGATCGGTTGGATCAACACCTCAACTCCATCAGCTATAAACAGCCCTAGGAAGTTACCTGGCTGCTCCATGTTTGATTTTAATTTGCCAGTATAAATTTAATTTTTATAATGTTATCACTTTATACAGAAATAGCAAATGTTCTGAAGCCTTGTCCCCTTAAATAAATAAATTTTTGAATAATATTATCTAAGAAGCCTTATTATCACTTCATCAACAAATTATTTTATGATTTCACTAATTCCTTGAAGTATAGGTATTATAAATCATGAAAATGAATAAAAATCTAAACACAATATAATTTATTTTCAATTTTAACAAAAATTCTCACAGATAACAATATTTTAGTTTAAACAAAAGTCAGGTGGAAAAAGTGATTAATGACTATTTACAATTATTTACCTCCTAGACTCTTTTAAAACTAGCTTAGAAGTGGTAAAAAAGAACTGCAATGTTCTTCGTCAGTAATGTGCGCTAAAAAAATTAGTCTTAGAATCATATTGGAAATTTAAAAATAAATTTTCTTGCCTCAAAGAACGATATTTTACATACTAGAAATTTATAAGAATAAATCTTCTATAGTAATCATACAATTTAAAATTAGAAAACTATAGCACTGAAGTAATTATTCAGATAAATCAATTTTAAGTGTAGTAATATTAGTCCATTTATTATTATTATAAAACAAACTAGTATGCTCTTAACTCCAAATTTCAAAAAAAAAAATGAAAGTATTAGTTAAACTACACCTTAAACCAATTTTACTTTTTTAAGTTATAGAAAAAAATTGTCAAGAGCTTTCATTACAAAAAATTACATTTTGTCAGGACAATATTTTGGAATATAATATCTCTAAATTAAAGGATAATATAAGAGGGAAAGAATAAGTTATGTTTGAAACTACATACAATCTAATAATATATCATAAATGTATGATTTATGTTTAATCATATCAATAATATATATATTTTAAAAAAGGGTTAAGTATTTTAAGAAATATTTTCATCAACTAATATAAGTTAAAAAAAAACTTGGTATATGTATTTTATTTAATGCAGAAAGTTAATTCATTGAATGAAATGTCATGTCTGCAGCATTTTTATTGTTTTGTTTTAATACATTTATGCCTTGACATACTAACTTTTAACTTCAGTATACTTTAAGATATGTATAGTGAAGAACATGAATCGAGTTTTATTAAACAATGAAAATGAAAATTTGTTCAAAATCATGAAAAATAAATAGCTCAACAAGTAAATGGTTTTTATAAATACCTTCATTTTAACTCAAGATGAATTTTATTAACAATTTATTCTTTTTAAATCTCTTAAAATTTGTAGAGGTAGCAAACAAATAATAACAATTTTTGTAAATTTTAAGTATTTGCTTCTCATAAATAAAATAATAATGAGCCGATTACTCATTCCAATATAAATCAATTCAGTCAAATCTAACAAAAAAATACTACTTTAAACTATCAAAGATTTTAGAATTTTAAACTAATCATGCAATCTTAAGAAGATTTATAATAGAAAATTAATTTTGTTTCCTTTAATTTTTATAAATACCTCAAATATGACAAAGAAATAACTAAAATGACTATAGATATTATTCTATAAAAAATAATGACACTGGATTATCAATTGAATCTAAATATGCAATAAGGAAGCAATCAACTTCAATTATGTGAAATTCTTGCATAAGTTGTATTTTATAATTTTCATTTCAGAAAAAAAAACTGAAGGTACAGTGGTGTTATTTCATAAAACTAGGAAAGTTATGCCTTGAATTTTTGCTGCAAAATAAAAATTCTTGAAAACATTTATCGATGGACCTTATATAACTATTTGACAACAATATCAAGTATTGAATATTTAGGTTCAATTGAACTTGAACAATTGCTTACATGCAAAAATTATTTCGATTAATCCATATACCTTTAAACATTATTTGGGATTGAGTTAAAATCAAACAAATATAAATAATATTTTACTGGGTTTTGTACTGCTATTGCTCACGTGATTGTCTTTATTTATTACATGCTATTTATCTGATGGGAAATATTTACAATTGATAACTTGATGTATTTCTGTTAGTCATAAAAAGCATATTTCAATGAAATCATGATTATAGGTTTAGAATTATTATGAGACAGCTATAAATCCTATGCATCTTACTAAGAGAGATGGAATTATTTTTATAATTCTGAATATAGACCTTAGATCCCAACTTTTTATTTAATATGGTCCCCCTTCCCTTCCTTTTTTTCATGGAATTTTAACTTGAAAAAGGAGTAATGGATCCAATAGAAATGGACGATGAGGCATTTTTTGTTAGGGGGAGGAAATATAAGTTGAGACATAAACCCAAATTAATAATTTAAAATATCTTTAAATCATGGATGGAGTGAGATCTAGACAACAGTAGCATAGCAAACCAAGACTATGGATGGGGGATAGAAGATGGTGGTTATGAGATATCTAAGTCGACGACTAGGGGTAGAAAAATAAGGAACAAGATTACTATCTTGAACAGAATCTAATTGAATGTATTTTAGGCCCAGGAATAGCACCAGTTTATAATAAATAAATCCTATTTGATCTTGATTTGGGGTTAAGATTATTAATCTCAGGTAAATAACTATATATCACAAATAACAAGTTCTAAATAAATAGCATTCAAATTTGAATTGAAATTAATATAAACCCCATATTGAAACATTTACTTTGGATATTTGTGTTTATTTCTATTTGTAAAAATAGTTTACATTCGATTATGACAAAATAAAGGTACATTGTCACATAAAACAGTTGACAATTTTTTTTCATAATCAATACCCAGCTATTTTTATTTCTCATGGCCTTAAATCCACCACCATTAATTTTTCATGGTTCACAAGTGATGTTGAAATATTTCATAAAAAAGTATATGAAAATCACCACGTTTAAGAAATAAAATGTCTCATCAAACACAAATTTATAAGGTTCAGAATATTTAAAAAAATATATATATATAAATAAACAAAACAATTATATTTTTTTTAAATAATAAAGATGCACCACAAAATACATAAACATTTCATATCAAAATAAACCATTAAAACTGCAATGGGTAGTTATTGTCAAACCAAATCATAATTTTAAAGCAAATACCATTATTTCTAATTTCCCAATATGATTCTTAAACAAAATTTGATGAATGGGTGATTGTATAGAAATAAAATGATTAGACAGTGTCTCAGCCACTCAATAATAAATTTATTTTTATGAAAAAATGATTGAATTTCATTATACAAACTAATTTATATAACTTAAAAATAAATGTATATTCTATTTTAAAAAAATAAAATAGAAACAATTGAACTAAGAACAAAATTTGAATAAAAGACAATATTTGTTAGTGCTTATCTGAGACACAGCCACTACAGAGTATTAGTACAAAAACTATCAAATATATAACCCCTTTCATATCATAAAATAAAATTTTAAAATAAAAAAAAAAATAGCTATTTTCTAACAATTAAAGGTTCCACATGCTGAATTATTAATTTACAACCAGTTGATGAAAAGATCATTTTCTAAAATTTGAGTATGACAAACCAGTATTACATCAGTCTGTGGAAACCTCATTTTTTACTCATAACGGAGTAAAAAGTAAGTTTGAAATAAGGATTAGGTATAAAGATCAAAATGACATTCCTTAGCAAAGAAAAAAGGAATTCCAAAGATGAAACGAGTCCAAAGTCTAAGCCTATTATATACATTAAAACTCATTACAAGCACCGACTAAAAAGTAACCAGTAAATTAATAAAGAATGGAGCATCCTAAATGATTGGACCATAAATCTGCTAAGTCTATGGTAGTATATTAATATAGTATAATGGTGTTATAATAATATAACACTTTTAATCATACCAACAAAAAGTTCATGGTCAATAAACAAGAAAAAGAATAAATTTCATTTTCCAAATAGGTAAACCAACTTCCTTATTAATGCAAAATTTGTATTATGGTCGGTCAAATTGAAATATTTACCATCAGCCAAACAATTACATTTTTTATTTATTTAATATAAGTACTAGAAAAACTGTTTGCTTCTTTTTTTTTTATTTTCTAAAATAATTTTTAATAAAACTTCTACCACTGCAATACAAATATCTATATATGTTCAACAGTAAACTTATTAACTAGTATATTCTTTATAATTGGGTTAGGATAGCAGATTTGTTAGTCTATACCATTAATTTATCTTACAAACACTGAATCTTTTAAGAAACTATTCTTGTACACCATGTTTTTGTGTTTTTTCATAACCAAAAGATAAAAGGTAGTAGTTCTGTCATTCGACGTACAGAGTTTCAGTCTTATAACAATCTCCTCTGAAAATCCTTTTAACTGAAACTAAAAGGATCAAAACTCTGATCAAACATACATCCCCTGCCGTCAAAACATGTTAAATCATATTTCAAACCATCAACTTGTGTCTTCTAATTTGCAAGCAACACAATGTTATCAAAATCTTTTTAGCATTTTTACTAGGTTTTTTTTTTTTTAACTGAAAGAATCAGATTAGAACTAAAAAATAGTTAAATTTGAAAAGGCTACCCAAAATGCAATATTTTAAATTAACGGAATGAAACTGTTGCAGGGAGAGGATGATTCAAGTATGAGGAAACCTTTCACCTAAATTCATAGATTTGGGTACTGTGCTCAGGAACATGATTCAGCGTCAATGATTGATACCTGTAAGAGAAACATTAAAATGGATAAATGGAAGTTTGATCCATACGACACTCAGACATTTAAAATATTGATTCATACACTAAATGAGAATAAATTATGAAAGCTGCTTATAAAAAAAAGTGAAATATTTAAGGATTTAAAACTAGGGAATACCTAAATATGCAAATATTGTTGATACTGAATTAAATCTAGACCTTGGCTGTTGATGGAGCTAAATAAAAACTTACATAGAATAAAATGTTTAATGTGTACTGAAGTTTCGCCCTACTTTGCAGTCCTCCAGGGCAGGGGAGGGGAAGAAAAGGGCCCAAATTATGCCCAAAATAAGAAAGAAAATGCACTGGCATACATAAAACAATAAACATTTTTTACTTCAAGATCTCAATACCTAGTCATCATTTCATTTGCCGTGTTTAACAAATTAAATTTTATAGACTAGAATTAATATCAAGAATTTTCATAGCAATGTCTAATATATATCACAAAATAATTTTCTTAAAAAACTTTAGCTGGATAAATTTATAAAATATGTGTTTTTTAATCTACAAAAATGGGTCAATTTAAATTGCTAATATACTATTGCAAAATTCTGAATAAATTAAAGATAGAAATTAGTCACATTGCGAAGAATTATGACACATAAATAGAGAGTATTTAAAAATATAAAAACAACTGTTTTGAGCTAATAAATCATTACAATATTCATAATTTACATTTTAAAAAAAGAACCTAATAAAATTGATATGAAACAAACTAAAAACCAACCCCAATAATCCCGGAAAATATCCTCAGTCGGAGTAATGATTTGATTGATTATGAAGAACCACCAATTTAAATACATAAAAGCATGGATCCATATTTCTTTCTTTATGCCTAAAAATGTAAAATGTGAGTGAGTAAATTTTTTCGATTTTGAAGGTAAACATTTTTTTTCATTTCCTGTAGAAATAAAAATCTTTCCTACCGATATATATGAGGCAGCAAAATATTGAAACCTATTTCAATAGGGAAAATAGCTATTCATATACATCAATTCTCAGTTAATAAAATGTCAATGAACTGATAAGGACAGAAATTTTCTTAACAATATGAATGACATAAGTTTGATTATTAAGATTTCCAGTTATAGAGGTAAAACTTGATAACTCTGTGAATAGCCCAAGTATATTGTTATACATCATTAAGAATAAGTATTGAAGTATCATCAAATTAATAATTCATAAAAAATTTTAAGCTTGAAAAAAAAAATTAATGAAGCTCCTTTCTCTCCTTCCTCTTCGCCCTCCCCCTCTAAAAATTAAAATTAAACCTAAACTGAAACAATTTCACTGCTGACACGCAATAGTATGTTTTAAAATAACTAAAAGTTAAACTTACATTTCTGAGCTTCTATGATAATAATAACCTTCAATTGTGGCAGTAGATTTTTGGAAACAAATATAATAAAAGCCAGCAAATGAAGCTCCATTTATATCACGTATAGTATGATCTGGTACTAGGAAGTGCTCTTTCCACCTCATAAAAACAAAATCTGTTTGTTTGATTTCATCGTAGTCAAAACAATCAGAATTAAACGTCTTAGAATACTGGCAGAATGATGAAAACTTACTCTGAAAGTAGTATTTAAAATGAAGATAAACCTATGTATCAGGACAAATAAATCTTATTACAGAACATTGTTTCATACCCAATGTTTCTTGTCCACATCTTCATCTGCCTCCCATTTTCGTGTTAAAAATGGATACTTTTTACTAATTATTTCTCCATCAAAAAAGGTGGTGAGTGTAGGAAACTCATCAGTTAATCCTTTTATTTTCAGGTAACCACATAGATATGAATTCTCCTCATCAACATACTAAAAAAATAAAATGGAACATTCTCTTTGATTATTATAATTGATTGTATAAAAAATGTTATCAAACATGAAAGTGGGAGATCTTAAATTCTGAATTAATAGTATGTAACAAAACTAGCAAATTACTTGTAAAACTACTTCCACTTCATAACTATTTCCCTTTGACTTCTGGTGCCCTTGAAATCTAGAGCCATTGTATAGCAAAGAACGGTTGATTCCAGGTTGTTTTGAATTTGCAGGAGGAGGCGGAATGACTTCAACTTTAACTGGCATTTTACATTTGAAACACTATCAAAAAAGGAAACCTTGTAAAAGACTCTCCTGTTAAGTGACCCCAAATATTGTGCGTTTACAAATCGATTTATATCGATAGTAGCTTAAAGTGGAAAACTTAAGGTCATTGAGTGGCGTAACCTTCATCTCGAGTTGTGATACCTCCTT
>NW_027109687.1:707793-716913 GCF_000696795.3 Halyomorpha halys
TAAAATTATCTTTGCATGAAATGAAATAGCCTTTTATTTATGCAATAAATTAAAATCATACAAAATACAATATAAACATTTAAAGAAAATAGAGAGAAAAAATAAATAAATAAATTATACATATAATAGTTGACAAAACATTTAATTCTATCAATTTTCTCTTCTTCCTCCCTCTCTCCTCTTCTGTATCCTTTCCTGCATAGGCCTTCCCTTTCGGGAGTAATAGTCAGCACTTCCCGGGGTGACCAGCCCTATTGGGAGGCGAGTTCTTTCCCTTTTTTTCTTCCAGACATCCCTGTCCCTAGCAGCTCTCCACCAGAGGGGTCCTGCCATCCTCTTGAACAAACCGCTGCCATCTTTTCTTTTCATGTCCTCTTCTTCTTTGAAGGTCATATGGAGTCCATTCTGTGGCAATTTTTGACCATCTGTCATCTTCGCTTCGAAGGAAATGCCCTGCCCATTTTCATTTACTCTCTCCCTATCTACATATATGTATATATAATTTAAATCAAGAATAGAGGATTACTCGAATCCCAAATTATTAAATTATCACACCAAATTGTGAAGTCAAAAAGAAAACACAAATTATAATACTATTTTCAATACGTACCAAAGTTTTGACCTAAAAAAAACATAACGAAACAATTATAAAAGAAACGAAGAATGATCTATACTAATATATGAACAAGAAGAGTTTGTTTGTACGTACTAATTTATGGAACTGCTGGTCCGATTTGAAAAGCGCTTCTTGCGCAAGATAGACCATTTATCTAGGATCATTGCGTTACGGCCCATAGAAACGGAACAGTACCATAAACATCAGTCAATCTAGAAAACTGGGCCATTACACAAGTCAAAACTGATTGGCCACACAGAAACAACGAACATCATAGAGAACGGCCGAACTGTGAATGTCCTAATCATTGAGGTCCATATTGGGTCAGTAAAAAACTTAATTAGTATGAAAATACTTTTTATTAAGTCTGTTTTTTTTTTTTACAGTTCTTTTTGGTATTCCAAATAAATTTCGAATGTTATCCACTTAAAGGTACCTACCTCTACAGGCTTGCCAAGCTGTGGCGAATTCGCGCATGCGGGTGAGTTATTTCGCTTGGCTGGTACGAGTTGGCCTAAATTTGTAGCCAATACGTCGAAAGTCGGTTTTTGGACACAAATCGAACGGGTTTCGCAAGAATTATCATATTATTAGAATATTATGAGAATTATATCACCATTATTCTCTGTTTAATTGCAACTGAGAGCTTTTAGAAGATAGAAGGTGTTGTTTGTTGTTACTTGTTAAATATAATAAGTTTAAACATAAAAATGGTTAACACGTTTGCCTGTATGGCGTACGTCCGCCATGTTTGCCTCTCTGATAAACACTAGCATTTGGATATGGCGCTTAGATGGGTCCTTCGTTTACCGAGCGTTTGTACATGTCTCCGATTTGCGGTAAGTGGTCAACATGTAGATCCACCTTACCTGTAGGCACATGGTCATGTACTCATAAAATGTATAAAACGGGCATGAATAATCCAAATTTTGCACAGGTTCAACGCCGAGCCATATTTATCTATTGATATTGCAATGGCTGAGCATGTGTTAGGCAGAGTGCCTAGTTTGGAACATGGAGAATTCGGTTCCCACCTACGTCTATCTTTATTTCGAGGCGCTCCCGAAAAATAAATGTTGACATTTCCTCTTCGGGAGTGAAATGGGTAGAGGAATGTCTATTGAATATCAATAGAAGTCTTAAGGAAAAAATTGGAGAAAACGAAATAATTAATTAATATACACATAAATCAGGGATTTCGTTACAGATGGGATGAAGGAGAAAGGTGTTATCCCTTCAAGTAATTTGGATATTCGAAAAGTTGGAGAACTTCATTAAAACAAGTGGAGAAATAAAAAAAATGAGTTTCTTCATTGTTAACTGATTTATTCCGTCTTTTACAACTAAACACACGATTGGGTTATGTCATCTGGAAGGAGCTGGGGGCTCAGTGTGATGTGTTAACTTTTCTTGTTTCTACTGATTATGGTATGAAGCTATAATTAAAATGTCAAATTCTATAAAATATAGTCACTCGAATCAAGCTAGAGGTATCAGTGATTAATACCACACCTAACGTCAACGGAAAGGAACATTGGTATCAACTACAATTTTCATCATTTTCTGGTGGCCACGAATTTATTTGTTTTTTAATTGAAACTTTCCTTGTAAAATTAAGAAAACTATTTGATCAAAAAAAAGTAAATAGAAGTTATTTCAGAAATATTACTAATTGATAGAGATAATATATATAATAGCAAAGGATAAGCTTTGTAATAAAATAAATTGCTGAATGGTAGTTATCGGTTTATTAATGAATGTTACTCTAGTTAGTAAATTAATGTGATATTTTACTAACTATTTTCGAACTAATTTTAATTTTAGGTAGTGCCTAACATACACGTTTGTGTTTCTATGGAAAACGTTGTTTTCTTCTTCTTGTTGAAAAATTTCATAGTTCAAGTAATTCCCTACGTCATTTTTTAAAATAGTCCTGTAAATTTCAACCTTATTAAGCAAATATTCTTATTTTTAGAATTTGTTGTCAAGTAGTGATTCGACCTAAATAACAAGTACAGAAAGCGATTTAAAGTTTATAAGAGGAATATTTTCCTTCATTATTCTACGAAATATTTAAAACTTATTACACTTAAGTATTACAACAATGATAAATTTGTAAAAATAATCCTTTCTTAAAATGAATAATTATTTGTACTACCTACAAATATTTTCAAAGACTCAAATTTCTATGTTCTGCAATCAGGATAATAGCTTCTATTTGAATGCTCTATCAAGCATTATCTTAAATTTGATATCTAATGCAATTACTAACTTGTGATAACTACAACAACGCTAACCAACTTTCAAGATAAATTGTTCTGAGTGAACTTCTTATTCTGAGTAAGATAACAGTTGGGCGTTGTACACAGGTTCGATCATAAGTTATTTTATTACAATTTAACTCTTTTTTTTTTACTTTACCATTACTATCTTCTTGGTACTTTTATCATAGATATTTGGTTAATCAATCTCGAGTATTGCTTTTCTGTTGTTAGGGAAAAACTCTTTTCGTTCTAGTTCAATAAAATTGGTAACTCTGTTATGAGTCAGGAAAAGTAGTGGGGAGTGTTCATAGATTTTTTTGAGGTGTGACAAAGTTATTTGTTGTTCCGAAATTATTTTATGTTCTTAAAATTTTAATGTAAGTTTTTTTAAAAAATGTTATGTAAATATTATTGGTTGATTATGATATTTCTGTAGGTAACCATAATGCTACCCCCTACCAGGAATAATCTAATTTAAGCAATGTATTTTTATTTATTAAAAATTTTATTTTTGTGAATTTAAAGTTTAAAAAAATTAATTTTAGATAATTTAGAGATGTCTGAACCATCACCAGTAGAAGCTGAACATTTGGATTCAGCCCTGGAAGAACTGGATATAGAATCTGATTACAAGCCTCCTCCGGAAAAGAGTTTAGAAGAGTTGTTATCTGCTGATAAAGAGGATGAAAGTCTGCAAAAGTATAAAGAAGCTTTGTTAGGTGAAGCTAAAGTTGGAAAAGTCATAGTTGGTGAGCTTTAATTGATTGGAGTTTTAATTGTTGTCTAGCAAGGGTGAAGTGTCTAGAATTATCGGTTTGCAACCTTTTTTTTGTTTAGATCCGCATGATGACAGGAAAGTGATTGTTAAGAGGCTAGCTCTTTGTGTTAAGGGGAGACCTGACATGGAACTCGACTTAACCAAACCTCTGGATGAATTAAAAAAACAAGTAAGTTTTATTAATTTTGAATTGGGTTGTAGTAATATCAGTCTTTGAATTCAGGCCATATTTTTAAATCTATTATGTGTTTCTTTACTTTTTTAATTATTGTGAAAGGAATTAGTCGATATTTGTGTTATTGTTCATGTTGAATTTCAATTAGAAATTTGTTACTTCTCACCTATTTTTTTTATGTTAGTATTAGCTTCTCAATTCTAGTTAAATGAAGCGATACCTTGACGTTGAAGGTAACACTAATTAGGGTTTTTATTTTAGATACTAGTTAACAACTGTCACTCCAACATGGCAGTAGATTTTTACTCACTTATCTGAAACCAAAGAAATGGAGGACCTTTTTGTCTGTTTTATAAATATTATACAAATTTGTGCCCAACCTAGCCTGGAAAGGATCCTTTAGGGATTACCCCCTTTGAGCAATCATAGTGAGCAGAATTCCACATTTGTGATGCAATTGATGAATCAATAATAATAGTTTGTTGTATGACCCACAACAGTAGAACATTGTGCACAAGTGAGTACATGCCTACTCATATAGAGTGACACTTATGTGCTGTTGCCTGTTTTTTATTAGCTATAACAATATGGCAATAATTATGCTCCCAGCGTACTAGGACCAGCTAGTCAACATTTGATATGGATTGTTGGCTACTATCAATGTTTGATAATATTATATGCTTGTTTTAACTGAAGGGTGACTATAGATTGGATATCTAACTCATCTGAATGTTTCACTCTTTGACTTGTAAATGATTAGAAATTGTTTTAGTTTTTGACATAATATAAATTCAATGAATACTTGCCTTATAAGGGTGTGTTGAGGTTATAGTAAACTTCAGCGAACTATTTTATTCTCTAGTGTTTAGAGTGTTGAAATTGACAGTTTAAATTTATATAATGTGCAATTTGTCAGTTTTACAGTAATTTTCACCTTTATTGTTTTGGTTAGATCATGGTTACCAATTTATGCTTATTTGAGAGATAAGGAATGAGTAGGGCATCTTTATCGGTAGAAGTTTGGTAGATTTTGTTTTTATCAAAAATGTATATTTCTACTTTAATGTCCGTTCAGTCTGACATAGTATGCATGGTGCCATCTCTTTTCTCTTACAATGATAACAAAGAACATCACTTAATTCAATTAAGTCAATATAAGATTAGAGAATGGAGTGCTTTGAATAACATCTGATAAATTTTATATAAATATATATGAGTAGTCCTAATTGACAAGAAAATTATGATTATGCAGGAGTTAAGTAATCATTAATTTTTTGGGGTATTATATTAGTAAAAAGTAGGGATTTATACGAAGGATAAACCAATTAGTACTCACTACTTTAAGTATATAGCTGTGTAATTAAAAATATCTGTACTTCAGTCTTAAGGTATAAATATTTTTAGTTTTATGGGTACAGCCCATCTGTAGTTAGTATTATTTTCACAATTGTTGACATTTTTTTGATATAATCGTATTTTTACTAACAGGTGTTTGTCATCAAAGAAGGAATTTCTTACCGCATCAGGATCGATTTTCTTGTCCAAAGGGAAATTGTGCATGGTTTAAAGTATGTGCAGAAAACCTACCGACTTGGTGCTAGAGGTAATTTTACATATTTTTATTTTTAAACCTTAAAATTCTTTTTGTATTCATAATTCAATTTATGTCCTCAGAAATCATGAGTTTTATAAATAATTATTATCATAATCAGTTTTAAGTGGAATGATGAAAATCACATTTATTTAAATATCACCTTTTCTTTCCCTAGTTTTCTCTGTTTATTAATACATTAGCTCTTTTTGCTTTAAAATGGACTGAAATGTACTTTGGATATATACCTATAATTACCTCCATTCCTAGATCATTATAAAACACTGACCTATTGCCCCATTAGGTTATTTAAACCTACACCAATGATACACAAAGAAGTTAAAAGAGTTTAGTGGTCATGACCTGTTCAAAGGCTTCTCAGGTTTCTCCCAGGAGAACCTCTTAAATTTTGGTTTATTTTATTCAATAATGAACCTTTGTAATTGACTCAAAATTATAGATGGTTTAAATCCTCCTCTCAAAATTAGAAATTTTATATCTCAAGATCCAAAACTATTGTGCAGATTTTTTTATGTAGTGTTGATGATTGACAGTAAAATGAAGTTTGGTGGAGAATCCTATGTGTCCTTTGAGAAATTGCAAAATTCAGTAACTTGGGGTACACACTTAGCTTCTGTATGTGAATTGACAGTGGGGAAGTATCTTCTCAAGGTAGTGTCTTTCAGCAAAGTCGGATACAATGAACTCATCATTATAGTGAACCAAAATCAGAGGACCTAGAAACATACTTTGATTTTTCTATAGCACCTTAAATATAACAAACTAATTCTGTTTTTATGACTTACTATTTTACCCTTAGTGAGAAATAACTTGGTTACAACAAACTATTTTACTAATTATTTTGAACTCAATGTATAGTTTATTGTATATTTGGATGAGAAGGTGAAATTATTTGCTATATAATATTTTATAAAAACATCTTTATTTATTTATGTTAATTTTTTTCCTATCTGCCGGTTATCTACTTATCCCTGTAATTATACCATTATGTTTTAAAATCATATTAACAACTTTTATCTACAATTAAAATGTTCAAACTTTACCTTATGGTTAGCTCTGTCCATTTTTTAATCAAACATTTTTTTATACTATTAGTTTCCTAGAAAATGGTTTAATGAGAGTTAGTTAATTTGTTATATAAGCAGTCTAAGTGTTTTTTTCTTACTCTCTGTTCTGAGGATTTCAGAAATTTATTTTCAGATGAAAGCCCTTAAGCTGTCCCATCTTTTCATAATGTTTTACATCACTAGCTCAATTCCTTGTTAATCAAGTTAAAGAAAAGTTCTGTGTCAAAGTTTTCATTTTCTTACATGGTTAAAAATGTCAAGGAAATGAAACATTATGTCTTTCCTATCTAAGTACAAAACTTACTAGATCTGGAATCAGGAATATCAACAAAAAATAGAAAGCAGAGAAGCATGGAATTCCAAAGTTGGTGTGATCGACGATTAAAAAAATTGAATAGATTGTTTTATTAAATGAACTATTAAATATATTGTGTTAAAAAAAAAAGTTTTTAATCTACATTATTCACTTACTAATTTTTTTGTTATTTAGATGTTAAACTGGTGATGATTCCTTTGAGTTTGTTGTAATAAGGATTTATTGTATATTTGTGCATAATAGTTAAAATCTTGAAACCGTAATTTATTTTGTGTAATAACCTGACATAAAAAAAAATGGGACTGAGTTTTAGAGTCAGGATAAAAAATTGATTCTATAAATCAGTAATAACAATTATATAAAATACTAAGGCAATATTCATGCTTTGTGGGTAACCAGCTTAAAATGTGTTAACATGTAAATACAGTATGTTATAGTCTAACCCAGTGTTTCCCAAACTTTTGAAATATACCTTAATAACATTCATAACTTTTTTTTTTACATGAACTAAACTAACAAATGAAAAAATGATTCATAATAAAGTACATATAAAAATTATATTTTAAATGTCATTATTTTCTGTTTGTTGCTACTATAAGTATCAACTTATAGCAACTTCTAAACCATTAGAAGTTCCAGATTTCAACCAGTGATCCATCTTGGATGTGACTAGTAAAATTTTGTAATGTAAAAATTTTAAAATATTTTGCATAAGTAATCAAGCATATTAAAGCACATTATAAATCTTTTATCAAGCCTGTTAGAAAAATCACACAAAAGCTTAAACCACACTCTTGCTTGCTATAACAGTTGAATGTGTTGGTACTGAAAGTTTTTGTGCTGACTCAGCTGTATGGAGCTTACAATTTAGGAATCTATAGAACGAAAATATCCACCAATACCATGACTAGGCATACATAAAAAACTACTCATATACAATACTAACAGGTTACAAAGTTTTTATTATTCTTTTATATTTTTAATAAAAAAACTTTAAAAAACTTCCTAGTCCCATCAGGGATTCAAAATCTGGTGCAGTGCGTACCCACCCAACTCTTTCCCCCTAGGCGCATTTGTTCTACACTTAAGGAAACACTGGTCCAGCCTATGATTTTCTGATGTTTATAGCATTGATGTGTCTACCTATAGCATAAGAGTTGTTATATATAATTTCAATTGTAGAGGAGAGTTTTTATTGACCCCACTCTTAAAATTTAAGAACATTATGAATATGACAATTATATTTTCTTTAGCAATTTTGTTTTATACTTTAATCTTTGATACGTATTAAGCATTAATGTTTATTAATTTTTGCTGCTTTTTTTCTGGAGCCGTCGAAGGTAATATTGTAAATCTATATTTTTATTAGATTTATCTTTGCAATTGTTGTTGTGTTATTTACTTAATAGTAGAAATATTTTGTAATTTTTTTTATCACTCTTGAAATTCGATGCTTTTCTGATCCCGATGTTTTCTGGTTTTATAGTAGCCACTTTTAATTAACTATCAGTTTTGAACCTTTTTTCATTGATATTTTTTTAATATCCCTTACTGTCCTATTTAAAAATAAATAAATTGCCGAGTATTACAGTTTTTTAAAAATATTATCTACTCTAATTTTCAAAGTAATAATGAGTAATTTTCAAAATACCATCGAATCCCTCAAAGAAATATCAATATGAAAATATTACTCCAAAGAATTTTGAAAACATACTGTTCAAGTTTTCATCCTTTTTTTACTTTCCATACCACATAGATAAGGAGAGTATTATAATATATGGTTTTCAATGGATCTGTCCATTTTAGCATTTTTGGCTATTGGTCTGTCTGTGTCTTTGTGCCATGATGATCTCATGAACAGACTGGTCAATTTTTTTACGTAGTTTTTTTTTCTCCCTCTGAAAAAATTACATTTTCACATATGCATTTGAAAGACTATAACTCTCTACAAAGCAAAAAAAAAAATTTTTTTGTATCAATATTAGCAATGATACTACGTAATAAAATTTGTACCCTTGTCTTGAAAATATCTTGCTCAGTTTCTCTTCTAAAACCTTTTAAACCAAAATCTATACATATCCCAAAAAATTCAACAGCCTCATTTTTTGAAGGATGATTAAATTGTCTAAATAATATAAACTAAAAAAACTAAATAAATAAAATCTTTATTGGACCAATATTAGTGATATTGACATCCAAAATGGTAAGGAAAGTCATGTAAGTGACTCTAATATAATTGAAGAAGGTTTTACGAATAGGTTACTTCCTGAAATAAGAAGCAGAAATATATAT
>NW_027109687.1:716963-728201 GCF_000696795.3 Halyomorpha halys
TGTTAATTAATTTAGTTGAAAATTAAAAAAAAAATGAAATTGTAAAATTTTGTAATGAATTTTATGTAATGTCAGGAACAATATAGAAGATTGTACAACTTAAAGTTTAGTGGCTTATGAAAGTAACTATTGTTAATAACAATGGTTACTTATTTATATTTGTCTATTTCAAGTTCTATGTTTTGAAAAAAATCTTTCTTTTTATTTGCAGTTGACAAGATGACTCATATGGTTGGTTCTTATCCTCCAAAGACAGAATTGCAGAGCTACACTACTCCACCGGAAGATGCACCATCCGGCCTTGTAGCTAGAGGATCTTATACTGTCCATTCCCTGTTTACCGATGATGATAAGCATATTCATTTGAAATGGGAATGGACATTTGAAATCAAAAAGGACTGGAAAGAATAAATGGCAATGAATATGGAACACATTCAGTATTTTAAACACTGAATTGTTTTAAAAATATCCATTTTTATATTCTAAAACAGAAGATAAGTAAATATCTGTAAATTTTAATCTGAGAACGTATTCTCTAGGTAAATTTTATCCTTTTTTTTTTTACCTTTTTCAAACAGCCTTTCTTTCATTTAAGAGATAAATGTAATTTAATTTGTGTAGTTTTGGAAGGATCCATATAACATCTTCAAATGTACCAATGATTGAAGTTTGCATCTTTATTGCTTTTATTTTTTAACTTCGGTTTAATATTAATAGCATTTACCATTTATATTATAGCTTTTTGATAATCAAGTTTCTCCAAAGCATTAATTTTTTTTAATTTCAGTTTTTGTTGCAATTCAGATGGAATCTTATGCTATCCCAGTCTGGACTTGTTTCAAACACTGTATGTATTGTATTCTTAGTTTAATTACTGAATATTAAAAAAAAAGAAAAAGTATTATTTAATTTGTTTTGTATCTGCCATAAATAATTGTATGAATTTTATGAAAACGTTTCATTGTAATGTTATGTGAGATTGTCTTTGTAAGAGGTGATAGTGACATACATGCTTGATGGATATTCAATAATGGTGAATATTTAACATCCTTTTTATGTTAAATAATTCAAAGCTGGGCTCACATTAATGGGAAAATCTATTTTTTATATGTATATAGTGTAATGTATGTGTAAGTACTCAAAATTATTGAAAATGTCTTTTAAAATCATTAAAACTATGTTACTATTAGCAGCAGCTTTATATTTTGCCAATCAACAATAAAATTATATTTGTTCATTTATTATTCATCTCTCTGCTTTTAGCTTGGAATATTACCATTTATTAAATTAATGTTTTTCATTCTCATTTTTTTTGTATTCTAAACCAACTTATTGATTGATTTAATTTTTGCTTTAAAATAGTTAAAATGAGACAAAAAATTTTTAAGCATCTGCTTTGCTTATTAAAGTATTGATATATGTTTAATACATGCAAACATTTTTTTATTCATTGCACATTAAAATTCAATATCTGTTATTGCTATACATTAAGGATATTTTTAAGAACAGGAGACTCCTAGTAAATATATTCTAATTAGTAGATTAAATTAATTGATATTTTTTTACTGAAGGATAAATGCCTCATTTAAGCATGAAAAACAGAAATATATATTTGAAAAAAAAAGATTGGCTATATTAAAGAATTTTTTAAGTATAACTTGATTTTGGTATTAAATGCTGTTTGTTAAATACAAAAAAAGTTTGCATATTGCAGCTTTGTAGAGTATAAACTACTGTCGATCATATGAATTGATAGGGACCAAGGACAGTAAATTATTCACCTTATCGATCGAACATCAGAAGTAATCCAAATGGAAATTATTTATTTTAATCCAATATTAAAATTAATATTTCCTATATCAACTGTAATTAGTCTATGTACTTGAAGTAATAATTACAAGAATTACATATTTAAAAAAAGCTGGTCCTACTATGGAAAGTTTAACCAAAAACCTCTTACATTTGAAAAGGTTTACTTGTTAAAATGCTACATCATTATTGATAACTTTTTATTTTAATAATATTTATTTAATTATTTTTTGACATAGTTATACTACGAAAATCATCTTTAAAAGTTGTATTTTTCGCAATTTAAGCCTTTTCTTAACATTTTATGATCAAAATCAGCAACAATTCCAGACCATGGCATATAGTCTACCATTCTCAGTGGAGTTCAAATTAATCAGATTTATAGGATCAATCTTACTATTTTTTATTTCTGATCTTTATTCTGGTGTATAGATTTTTATTTCTAAAACCATTATATTTATCCGTTTTAGATTTATATTATAATCCTGTCTATATCAGGGATTCATCTAAAATTTACCACAACCTGCTAGGAAGTTTTAAATATAAAACTACTGAATAATATTTATCTTATATTACTTCAACAAGGATAGATAAATATATATAATTTAATAAATGTCTGAACCTAAAAATGAAATATTTTTTATTATGTTATATGTTGTTTTTCTTTTGCCATTTTTGTTGTGAGAGGGAATGATTCTGAGAAGTAAATAATTGAGAATATTAGATTAGATGTGTATATTTATTAGAGCTAAGAATATATCTAAACCATTGAGATATTGTATTCATTTATTGCTTTATACCCAATTTTCCTTTTTATATATACTTCCTTTTTATGTATTATTGTATTATTTAGACCTCATTTATGGAAATTGTTCGTGTTATTTTAAAGGATATATGAATCATTATAAATTGTATTTACTTGCATTTATTGAACTTAGTTTCCTTTTATTAATGAAATAGATTCTACAATGAAATGAAAATATATATATTTAATTTTTTAATTTAGTTTAGCCTAGTCTTAGATTAAGATGCCTTAACAAAATAGCCTTGCCCTCCTCGTGTTCATGGCAGAAAATTTGTGACAAATATTCAAAAATATATAGTGTTAAAACTCTTCCTTCAGTGCTCAAAACAAATTAATTATTAGTTTTCAGTGTTGAGTTAGTGCTATGAAGAGATATATTCATTTTGTATGAAATGAATTATGAATAGAATTTAGATAAAAAGACCATGTGATAGGAAATTAAGGGAGAAATGGCAGCCTTTTAACATGCCTTTGTCATTGATTGCCCATTTATAAGTGCAATTTGGATTTATTGAATAAAAATATTAAATTTATAAATTAGTTTGATGTTTAGTCTGTACCTCTTTGATGATATTTATTATATTTCCTTTGTATCCTTTTCTAAAAAAATAAATGTATATAATAAAATTTAGTGTTTATTGATTCCTTAATTCGGTTTTTAATACCATTGTTGAAGTAATTATTTTTAGATTGTTGAAAATATCATTTAAAAAAATTACTCTGTCCAATATGTATTATTGGAAAGTACTCTATTCAAATATGTAACTTAGGGGTTAAAGTCCATTACTTATTATTTTTACAATATGGCTGAAGGTTGCAATGAAGTTTTAAAACATAGAGCTCAAGGCTTAACTAATAGCATTATTCCTACAGTGAAAAAGTAAGTGCAAAATGAAATTTATCCTAATCAAGTTTGCTTCTTATAAGAAGAAATATATGAAGCATTTTGTTTTTAGGGGTGCAAGTGACAAATCATTCACTGAGAAAAATAGCCTAGCCCTAAGTGTGTGTTAAATTTTAAATTTGTTGTGCACACGAATCTTCACCTTATTTAAATTTGCATTAGCTTTCCAAATTAAATTACAAAAGGACTTTTTGTTTTTGAAAGAAATTGTTATAAATATTTATTTATTCTCTTACAGAGTAAAATGGTACAGTTATCAGGAGGTAACAAGAAAACTATTATTAAGTATTATAAAACTAAGTACAAATTATGCTTATTGTGAAGTTGTTTAGAAAACAATATATTTTACTGTTGTAGAACACTAAAAGATATTCAAATTTCACAATGCTCTTAAATTGAACATATTTGAGTTGTACCATTAGTAGAGCTGGAAGGCTGTGTGTAACATTTGATTTCCATTTTAGAAATAATTATTAGTACATCAGTTTTACTTCAAAAATGGGTATGTTGAACCTCTGTTTGGGAATTGGGTGATGTATTATTTTCTTGATTGTTGAGACTTTTTTTTTAATAAATATTTAATTGGCTATCCAAAGATGTTTCTGATTACTGATTAAGCTTGTTAAACTGGCATTAGGAACTGTAGTTGGGTTAGAATGATAGTGGAATGAAACAAATTTGCTTTATTCAAACCTATTCATATATAATCATTTGTATTTTTTATAGTTATTGATAGTGAAATTGATATATTGATGTCAATGTGGCCATGGTGGCTAAGAATGTTGGGGCAGTTCCTTGGGATGTGTAGAAGCATTGATCCCCAATAAACATAAAATGATGTCAAGAATCTCATAGTTTATTACTTTTATATTTATTATTTGAAATGAAAGGCCCCTGTGACAATTCATATAAAGTAAAATTTATGAATTTTTCTTTTTGAAAAGTAAAACATTTTTGCTTGTGAAAGAGTTTTTACTACATTTGTATCTGTGATCATTAATTGTAAACAAATGAGAAAGCAAAATACTGCTATCAGTTCACTTATCTCCTTTAGCCACCAAACAAAGCACATTCCATGTAGTAGTTTATTAGCAGACCTCACTAAGTTGTACCATTCAAATGAGTCACTTGCAGGGATGTCGTTACTGGAGAAATAATAGTTTGAAAAGCTGGAAAATTCAAGAACCTTCTTCCAACTAGAGAAATCCATCATCAAAAGAAGTTATACTAAAAATTCCTTTTAAAAGCTATTTATATGGTTTTCCATAAATATTTGAGAACAAGGAAAATTTCAGGGAATACGGTCAAAATTGTTAGGAAATTAAAAATTCTATTCCTTACCCTATACGTTATTGCAGCGACACCCCTGATCACTTGTATCTCTTAAGCACTGAGTAAAATTGATATTTCTTTATTATTTTATCACATTATCTCAGTTTTCTAAAGTTAATTGCTTATACTTCTTTACTACCATTGTTTAATTTACTTTGTTAATGCAGCATTATTATTGTGATTTATGTAGGCATATTGTTTCAAAAAGTTCAGCCTCTGAAAAAATAATTGAAGGAATTGAGCAGTACTATGTTTTTAAAGAAGACGAATGTAGTGAAATTGAAAAGGAGATTGAAAAAGTAATGTATGATGCTAATAATGGGAAGTTCAAACCATTCACTGTAGATAAAACACGTCTCAGGTTCAAGTGAGTATCATACTTTATCAGTTTATGAAACAGGTAGACATTGTAAGTTTTAGTACTAAGATTTAATGTTCTAAAAATATATTAAATTCAACAAGGCTATTTTTAACTTCAATACTCAAACCATCTTTGAAAGTACTAATCTGTTGTTATGTGGAGCTACAAGTGTGAGTTAATTTTATTGATAATTTAATAACTGATACAATGAAGAGTCATCTTACATTATGGCTGAAAAAGGGGTCTACGCTGCAAAAAGTGAGGTTGTAGCTTGTATTATTATTGTTTTCTTGTATAAATAGGCAAAAATATGAAAAAAACAAAAACAAACGAGGCTTGGAGAGAACTTTTGGCAGCCAAAAAATCTCAAAATTTTAGGAGTTTTCTTGTTTTTGTTGCCAATAACTCCGAAGCAGTACCTCATAGTAAAAAAGTTATCATATAATAAGTTAAAAGCATTAAATTCTGCTTTATATGTGTACTGCAATTTAAAGCTTTGGTCAAGTGTTATAGTCATAAAATACTGTCTTAAAGCGACAACCTTGAATTTCAGTTTTTGACGAAGTTGGAAAACATCATCTGTCATTTTATGTTTAGTTTATGACCACACTAGATTAAATCATTAAGTTTTGGTATTCATGTGATGCAAAATTTAATGCTTTTTAGTTTATCATATGATTGTATTGGGCTGCGAGAGGGAAAATGGAGTAATAGCCCACTTTCTGTGGGGTAGGAAAAAACAAAAAGTTTATCATATGATTAATTTTTCAAAACAAGGCATGGTGCAGTTAAGGAGTTATAGACGTAAAACCAAAATGAGATCCTAAATTTTGAAGTTTTTTTACCCACAAAAAGTTCTCTCAGTGTCTTATTTTCTAGCATTTTTTTCTTTTTGTACATATTTATATCCGTATAAATATATTTAAAAAAAAAATTAATAAAATCTACTGACAGATAATATGATATAATAATATACATAATATAATATAAAATAGATAGTATAGTGATAAGTGTGGTGGAGTTAAAAACAGCTTACTTTAATTTAGTAGATTAATCTCCCTTTGTCTTAAATAACTTGAAAAATGAAATTTTTACAACATAAAAATGTAGTTTAAAGCCCTAGCATTCGCACATTATATCAGTATTACAATAATAATTAGAAAATTTACAATAACAAATATTATACAACAGAGAAGATCAATTAGAAAAACCCCCTAAAATGAAATTTTAAACTTTTCAAACCTAAGTCAAATTAGCCTTTCAATCCTTTAACTTACATACCACCTTCTCCCTCCTGTTTTTCTCATAGTTTGGAATCCAACTATATCCTTGTCTGCTTCTTGCTAAACATGGAACCATCTATGCCTTTTCATCACACATCAAAAACCTTTGTGAACTACAGGCCATTATTCATTCTCTTCCTTCCTTTATCTCCATTGTTCCAGTTTCCACTCAGGCTCAAGGCCTACCCTCCTCTTATCATCAGGATATAGCAGTTGTAGTTCTTTTTTATTTTAAAAACAATTTCGATTCTATTGATTGAACATACTTTTCCTTAAATTAATTTCAACTTAAGGTAAGTAAATCCAAGACCTTACTCCTCTAACATACCTTTTCATTTCCATTATCTAATTAAAAATGTTTTAATTAGATCTTGACATGTCACTCATTTTTTTTCCACTTAAGCTACCATTGTCTTAAAGAGAAACTGTCTATTGACTCCTAGCTATTAATTATTTTATAAAATTTTTGTTTAGGGTCTCTAGCATTCCCATGTTTTTTTGTGCCATAGAGAGTTTGGCTATAATGGTTAAGGATGATCTAGCAAGGGAATGCGAGCACTTTGTTTATAACAATTTCAACCTTTCACTTAATATTTATTTGGAGGTAGTCCTATGATGAAGAGCCTCTAGAAGGCTATGTGGTATTAAAAATTGGAACAAGAGGCCCATTAACTGTACAAGTTATCCACACCTATTGAGGCAACTTCACTCAGTTCTTCAATAACGTACCTTTTTTTGCTTTGATGTTCCTCTTTACATTCATTTAATGTGAGAACAATATGGTTTTTGCCATATAGACCCTTGCACAGAACAACTTTCTTTGATGAATAACCCATGCATTAAGAGAGCTATTGAAGCTAATAATCCCCATTACATCAGGGGTTTCTGAAGTTCTGTCATAAAAGTTTCTTTCTAGCTAAATATGAAAATTACCTATTCTTTCACCTTTTTAATTTATTATTAACAAAAAGTGAATCTTTGTGGAAAACTGTTGTAAGTTTATGCTAGAAATTGGAATGCTCTTGCTAAAAGTCTTTATTTGTTTTATCCAACAAAGAAACTAATATTAATTTTAAAGCAGATTACTTGCACTAAAACATAGCATTAGATGGTTTTGAAAAAAAATCTTGTCAATTTATAATACAAATTTTTTTCTTAAGGTTGTTGCTAGGTTACCTTCAGTCTATCTGAAACCATTAACCCAACAATCGCTTCTGCTCCTCATAGCATGGTTTGACAATTTCTTTTGCAGTTACCATAGTAACTGATGTTGATTTCAAGACCCAGAAAATCAAATAATATTTGAAAGACTCATCAAAAATTGTTACATCTATTGTTGCATCTGAAGCTGCTGCCAATAAAGAAGTGAAGGAGGAAGCTGAAGAATTTGATGAAATGGAATTTGGTCTCTTTTGAATAAATGTTTTTTTAAATTGTTGAGGTGAAAAACTTCCAAAATGAATATAACCTATTCTATATTTTTGATTGTACAATGTTTTGGACAATTGTCCTATACTCATACACCTTTACAATCCACATATTTGTCATATTTTCAATTTCCCGATTGAAATCATGTCATCTATATTATCATAGTTTAAAATTGATTTACTATTGTCAATAGTGAAGGACAATATATTAAATAATAGTAGTCTAAAAGAATTTTAAACTATGATTATATAGATGACATGATTTCAATTGGAAATTAAAAATATGTGGATTGTAAATGTGCACGAGTATAGAACAATGGTCCCCAAATGTTGTACATTGAAAAATATAGAATAGGTTATATTCATTTTGGAAGTTTTTTCACCTCAACAATTAAAAAAAAAATAATATAATCAAACTTCCTAAAAAGAAAATCCAGAATTTTTTTTAGTTCATGAATTGATTATTTTTTTTTTTGTTAATACATCTCAATTCTTTAATTTCACAATTTATTTATTATAAAACCTATAAATGTATGTATCACTATGAATACTGCATAAAACTTATTAAAATTAGTCATAGTTAAAGATTTTTTAAAAATCAATTGTTTTTTAATATAGGTATTTTTTCGGAGAAAGATATACTTATGGAGATGGATTTGGGAAAGAGGTCTTGTTTCCCAAGGGAGAAGTCGATCCAATTCCTGTGTGGATCTCTCGCCTAATAATAACACCCCTTGAATCAGCTGGTATTTTTCCAACTGGATTTATAAATTCAGCGGTAATAAATATGTATCTTCCTGGCGGTTGTATTGTTTCTCACATTGATCCTCCTCAAATATTTGAAAGGTAGATATCAACATTAACATTCTTTAAATTTAAATTTAACTACTTCTAACATCTTAATAATCGTGGAAGATTGTTGATTGACATATTCCATTTATCTTAATAATCATTTTAATTTCTCCTTTAAATGCTGAAGTTAGACTCAGCAATTTAATTTTCTAGCAGAACTAAAAATTTTTTTCATTGTAGACCAATTGTCTCAGCCTCATTTTTTAGTGACTGTTTGCTATCATTTGGCTGCAAATTCAGTTTTAAGCCGATAAGGGTATCAAACCCTGTATTCACTTTGCCTCTGTTCAGGGGATCTGTACTTTGTTTGAGGTAAGTCTTCAAGCATTTTATATAATTGCCAATTTTTTAAAAATTATTTGATAAAATAGATATTGATTATTGAATCATGCACTAAAATAATATACGCTACAATTTGTTATGTTTATTTCATTTTGTAAATTAAATTGATACTTACTTGAAGAATTGTATAATTTATGATTCAATGATAATATTGTTGAAAATATTTTAATTATAAATGAATATTAATTTTTAATATTGTTATTATTTTGTATTATTATTAATATTTTAATTTTAAATGAATATTAAAAAATAAATAATGTGACAGAAAGGACATCAGTAATAAAACAAAATAAGAGTCGAACATTACTTGGCCTGTCCTGCACAGTATGAAAATTCTAACATATCTCATGATTCTATTATTTATTAATATTAAATATCTGCATTTGCAGAGAAGCAATAATAAATTGTATATTTACTTGTTATAATAATAGAATTATTTCCAATTCACAGTGGATTTGCAGCTGATGGGATTACACATAGCATTAGGCCACAAGATGTGAAAACACGAAGGGCGGCTATCATTTTAAGACGGTAATTTTCTCCAGTTTTTCATTATAAGAAATATTAAAATCTTTGTTTCCAATTAATTTTATTGAGATATATATACCTGATGAATGTGATATGGTAAAGTTATTTCTAGTCTATATTGTATTTATCTTGTAATAAAAACTTTTTCAGAGTTTTTGATGATGCACCTAGATTAACGTTGGGCCAGTTTAATCGTATGTCAGAGGATAGCAATGATTCTTCATTTGTATACAGGTACATATGCCATTATTTAGTATGGATTATCATATAATTTTGAAAATTTGACTTAAGATTTCTGGTTCAGAAACCACAACAATTCAAGGTAATTGATTTAATGATTCCTCTCAGCTTTTTATCCCAACTTAAAATTCTATTTCAGTGACCCAAAATGAATTTTTCCTAGTCTTTTCTCGAACTGTCTTTTTTTGATTGCCTACCTTCAATATTATGGTGTTGACTTGTTGTATTGTCTAAAAGGACAATTTTTGATAGAATTTCCTAAGCATTCATTTAAAACATATTCTTAGGTTGAACCTAATTTTACATTTATCTGAATTTCTAATTTCACAAAGATTATTCCATATTCATATTTATTTTTTATTTGATATTTAATTCTTGTAAAAAATACTGGGAAAAACTAAAACCATTTTAGAATGTATTTATTACTAAAAGATTTCTAAATTATTTTTCATTTTATTCATGGGAATAGTATCGATCATGTACCCATGCAGATTCAAAAGTATATTCCTTGTATAGTCCAAAGTAACTATTTTTTTCAGAGTTAAAATTGATTTCTGCTGGATTGGAAGCTGTTGTAATTAATTAGAAATGATTGAATGCAGTCCTTTATTTTTCTCTTTACAACTTCACCTGGTGTGTATGGCATGGCAAGGATAGGGACATAAGATAATATCTTTCCAGCTTTAAAATTATTATTTTTTATCTCATAAATCACTGTGATACTTCTCAAATGTCATGGAAACAAATATATTCTTTATTTATATTGCTTTCAGTTTTTGAAAATACTCTAAGCTTTGAATAGCTTTCCATTAATAACAAAACATTTGATATTTTGTTCAACATTTCATCTAAGAAGTGTTAACAACTCAATAAATTAAAACAGATTTATAGTTTTGAATGTTACCAGTTTATATAAGTAAAGATGAATAAGAATTCATTTTATAATTGAAAAAAAAATGTTTCAAATTTTTTGCTGTGATAATTGTCAATAATATTTTGAACAATGATGTCTCTCTATCATATTTATTACTATATCATTTAGCTGTACCTTAATAAATAATTCTAGCTTTATTGAGTTACATCTTCAATATATGATCCCCAGCTGAATGTTTGTGGATACTATTACTATAGATTCCAACCGGAAATCCAAAACCTCGTTGGCACTCACTGAATAATAATAAAAATTGAAAACTTTTGTAACATTTTAACAATGCTATAATACAACAATCAACTTTAGCACAAACTAATTTCAATTCTAGACAAGAATTTTATCATATGAGATAAAATTTTTATGAAAGGAATATGGTCCGGGTGCGGTCAAAAAAACTCAAATAGTAGAATTATACTATTTTATT
>NW_027109687.1:728983-739413 GCF_000696795.3 Halyomorpha halys
AAAAATGTGAGAATTTAGAAAAACAAGAATAAAGGATATGACAAGAAAATGGGTTTCTGAAATGCAGAAAAAAATGAAAAAACTAAGTATTATGTGGATTTTATTATGTTCAAAATGTTTCGATATATATGGGAGATGCAGTCTTTATCAACTTTATGATTGACGGAATTCTCTGTCAAATTTATGTAAATGGACTCTGAGATGAGACGTTTGGTGTGGTTGGGGACAGTGGCAAATCCCAAAAACAAGATCTAAAGGAAGGGTTCAAAGTTCTTTTGGTATTTTCTCACTCGACCCAAAAATGAACATGATTTGCTTCTGTTTCTTAGCAGTTCTTCTTTCATTGCAAATTCATTGATTAACTAGGACTACAGATTAATTAAATTTATAATTTATTTACATTTGTTTTATTTTTTAAAGGATGCAAAGAAAAAGGAGTTTTGATGAAAGTGAAAAGCTCCCAGAAGAAATAAATAAAAAAGCAAGATTTGATAAGAAATATGGTACCTAAACATTACCACTCTTTGGTAAAAATAAAAATCATAACCATATTTATTTATAGTACTTTGGCCGATAGAACTATAAGGAGGTACACACACATGAGCTCTGCAACAGTTCCCCACTTCAAGTGAATAAATATTCCATGATTAAATTTTCTCTGGCTCATTATGTCACAAAATGGAACAAAAACACCAAGTGGTATTATGTGCTTGTTAAATTAAGCCAAGATTTTAATTACATTGTGATAGCCAATAAACTGTGATAAAACAAACAATTAAGTTCAAACTGCAAATGAGACCCCAATTAATTAAAATAATTAAACAAAATGTAATTGAATTTTCTGTAACAAGAATAAAAATATAGAAAATTTAATAAAATATTAAAATATTTACCAGATGTATATAATATAATATTTGTAACAATTTCTTGAATTTTTTTTAACCCCTTCATCATATTTAACTTTTTTTTTTGTTAACATCTGTATTGAAATTTACAACTGTGTATTATGTAATACATTCAGTGAATTTGATCTTAGTTAAAATGGAGTGTTAGAGGCGTGTAGATAAACTACCCATTGGTAGCGCTCTATATATTTAACTTAAATATAGAAAATTTATAATTTTTCAAATTTGCTGAAGCCGAAGTCAATTACATAATTAGCTTTCAACTAAATATTTACCACATTAAGCTAAAGTCAATTGCACAATAAGCTGTAAATTCCCATTGATAAAATGTTAAAAAATTAAATCCTAGCACATTCAGACTAAATTCAATAATTTACCTGATTTATGAAGGGTAAAGCAAGACAAAAGGCTGAAGGAGATTTTATAGTAGTTACAAATGCTCAGAAGAAACTTGAGTTGACTTGGGAAGAAAAAATGGCCAGTGCCAGGACTTTTGTTGTTATATTATATTTACAAAAGGGTAATGGAGAAGGATATTTTTTATATTGGGGAATAGAATCCACCATAATATAAAAAAATTGGGATTAAAGTGTGTTAAGGGATCTAAATGGGATTAAATAGATTATCATTAAATTTTGCATAGATGGTTGGTGAATTAAATATAAACAATGTATAAAGAGGGTATGACCTTGAACAATGATCAAAATAGGTAAAATAATAGTATATATAAACATGTATGCATATATTTGTATTAATATTATACTAACATTAAAAGCTAATGTATTCATGTTATATCATTATTATACTGAAATTGAAGTTCAATGATAAGTGTATATTTTCATTTACTAATGAAAATATACATTTATTTATATCATGTTCATTGTGGGGTTACATTTTAAGATTACATTGTTGTTTTGGACCTTCATGACACCTCAATTTGAGTCTCTAAGAAACAAAAAATATGGTGTGCGCCACCATCAAACTTCTCCTTGAGTTGAAATAATCTTAGTTCACTTTAAAATGGGAACTTCATTATTCAGGATGGTAATACTTTCTCTTACTCTTACTAACTTCCTTAGATGATTATTTCAAATAAACAGAATTAAAGGCACTTTAAAGGTGCCTCTACACATTTGCTAAACTATGTGAATGGGTTATTTGGATTGACAGGAAATTTGTGGCCTTTGGATTCAATAATTAAATCTAGTTTAATGCTGGATCTACATGTTTGCCACTTGCCGCCAATCCAAGACTCGTACTAATGCTTGGTAAAGTAAGGAAGCAACAAAAATCAATATCCACAAGCTCGTTTTGTTCTTTGGACGGTTATTACATAAGATTCAATCTATTTTTATTAATTAAAGGGACAAAATAAAAATAGATGAAATGAAAGAAAACACAAATATCAGCAAATTTGGAGGTAGATGATAAAACTTCATAGAAATGGTTCTACATAACCTATAAATCCAACTTCCATTCTAGGTTTTTTCTCAAATACTTGTTAATTTACTTACCCAAACATATAATGGCTTTATAAACTTATATTTGTACTGTGTTAAATAATTAATTGAGGGGAGTTAATTTTTTATTTTGGTTTAAAAAATTCATTAATGAAAATAATCAACCAAACATTAAATCCTATCAAGGCAATTTAAAATAAATTGCTAAAAATAAAAATTATAAAATCACATAGAAACAGGTTTGATTGAAATTATTTGGAATATTATTGAAACCATTTGGCATTAATTTCAATAAAAAACAACAAAATATTTATTAATAAAAATGTATATTTTGATTAAATTAGTGGGTCTGCTTCATAACTTCAGCTTTTTTGTTTCGCTTACTTACAGATCTATTTCCTAATATATAGTACCTGAAAAAATATGAATTAAATCGTTTTAGTTGTTCTCCATGTAATTATATATGGAATAATAAAATTTAAAAAGCTAAGCATATAAATGGTTATACTAAGTACATTTCAATTATTATACTTATTTTAGAAAGACAACAAGTTATTTAATTGGTCAGGTCATATTACTAATGCACTGACTGATTTTCATAGATGATAATAAAAATCACTATATTTATCTTAGGGGGTGACAGTAGCATTGTGGTAACACACCTGTTTGCCAACCAAAAGGTTGGGAGTTTGAGTCACTGGCCTTATCTGGGATTTTTCCAAGCATATAATTATACAATACTCACTCACAGCCTCCCCCCAGGCATTTGTGAGGCCCGTTAGCCAATGAGTGGCACTCACAAAAATAGGCGTTGGAGTGACGAACCCACCCTATGAAAACCATTCCTATGTACATCACGCAAGGCCTTGGACCTCTACAGTCTGACGTGCCAATAATAATAATATTTATCTTATAATACTGGTATAGATGGTAACTACAACATTAACTAAAATTTGAATAAAAGATGTAGAGAAAAATAAACTTAAATGATTTTTCAAGTACTTACGAATCAGATGATCAGAATAAAAACTAAACAGTAACATTAAAAAAACACATTATTCGTACTAGCTGGTTACAAAAATCTTTGAGAATAAAATAAGTTTTATTTAAATTACAGTACAAAATCTACCCAATAAATATATGTAAATTTACACTTACTGGGGGTACATACTGCATCACGTTTTGATTGATCTAACAAACAGCTTACTTTTATTTTTATTACAAATATAGAGAAAAAAGGTTACTCGTTAGTATTATGTATGTAGTTTTGTATATAATCACCCTCAGTCGCTGTGATTCTATATATAGCTCACAAATCAAAGTTTGGAACTTCTAAACTGAAAGTTACAAGTAAGCAAAGTAGCAACATGATCTAAGTTTCCGACTTTTTTTTGGGTCGGAGACATCAAAATCTATATGGCAACCAAAGAGCATTATAAAACATTTCTCACCTATTTGATCTCAAAAAAATACAATTTTTACTGTTATCAGTTAAAAGAAGAAAAATGGTATAGTGGTTTTAAGAGGCCTTCACTCAACTATTCCCACAACTGCTCTCAAAAATGGCCTAGAAGAAACAGTAAATAATGTGCGAAATATATCTTGTGTTTTGTCCTCCCATCTAAAAAACAATATCCATTACCATTATTTTTCATCGATTTAGAACTAGCAAAAAAAAAACACAGAAATATTACAGGTCAAAAGACTTGTATATACCCACAGTACAGTTCGAGTAGAGTAGTGAAAACAATAACTACTGTACATCAAGTGTCAAAATCTGGGCTAAAGAGCTACTGTCACTGGCCAAGATGGATTAAATGTGCAGGCCCTCATGAATCTGAGACTTGCCAAAAATTAACTCATAAACCAGCTAAATGTGTACTCTGTGGGAAAGATTGTCCTGCAAGCTACAGAGCTGTGTAACATAGAAAAACTTTTATAAACAGAGATCCCATAACAAGGCATTAAAAAGCCTAGAGAAGAAGAGTTTCATTTAGGCACCTGAAGTTAAAAATTTTCTGGAATCACAGAAAACTCAAATCAACCAACAACAACCTTCTGCCTTAATTACCATGCATCATCATCAGGTACCCAGAAGACCATACTCTGAAATCACAATCAAGAAGCAGCAGACTCAACGTTGGGCTCCTCAGGCTTCCCATACCATATCCAGACCTCTCATTTTCAATCTCAACCTTCTTGTCCTCTAATTCCTTCCCATCATATGCCCTAAAGGGTCAAATTACCATCTGAACATCCACACCCAGTTCCATCCAATCCTACTGCTCAGGTAAACACCCCATCCCAATTACCATCAAAAGTAAATCCAGACTCTCATACCTCAACACCCAGCACTCCTAGTCATACAAATTATCCAGATCTTAACCATAATTAAACAGACATAACCTTCTACCCTCATAATCCTTCCTGTTGGATCTCCAAAAGACTATAAAACCACTTATAACCCTCCACACTAGAATTCTAGTTGAAGTTCCTTTTAATCTCCCACAAAGTCCGTAGCTATCATTTTGTGGAATGCTTACATAACCAACGTATTGCTCCAAGTTATTGATGAACTTGACATATTGCTCCATAACAAACACATAGATATTGTCTCTAGACAGAAGCTCACTTGAGTCAACAATCACATTTTTACAAATGTGACTACATAACTTATGTATCAGACCAACCAGACAACACTGGTATCCGTATCCTTATCCCCTTACCTTATTCCTTGCACTCCTACAGACACAATTACCTTGGTAATCATTTTAACTTGTCTTCTCCATTTAACATTCCACAGTTTAACACAACCATCTACAGATGGAGATGCTGAACATCCAACTACTATAATAACATCTAATCCTGTGTCTTAAGCCCCATTTATACTATCCTCCTGCCTATGAACTTTTTGGCCCATGAGCTTTTACTTATTGGCCTACATCAATGGCCCTCTTAAAAATGCCTGATATCATGGATGTATTTATCACTTCCCAAATTCCTTCTTCCTGAGGCATTGTTTCGATAATGACAACAAAATACAAAAATATGTACAAAATATAAAAACTCCTTTTTAGCGACGGGATTAAATCACTTTAGAAACATTTACTTGAAATGAGAAGAGGAGTTAAATTGAACAATATGTAAAAAGTGGCTAAAATTGAATAACAGCACGAGTTGTCACTATCGAATTCCTAGAAGACCTTTTCTCAGATCATAGACCAGTTATGTTTTTATTACAATCAAACTATGTTCCTATAGCCCTTACATTCTTAAGCCATTCCCTACTTCATTGATTACAGTACGAGTTGACTGGTACAAATTTTGTGAAGACAATAACCAATAAAATAAATAATTTGGGTATTATTGATTTTATTGCTTGTTAGATCAGAATAACTTGCCACAGCACATTGGCATCTTATTACAGGAAAATGCATAGCAAGATCGAAGTGGGACGAGGCTAGATACCCAACAGATAAAACATATACTAAACTGGCTACAAACTAAAAACTAAACTTAGGAAATTCAAAATATATTAACTTGACAGAAAATCTTACAATCACTGATAAATCATTATGGACCACCACTAAAAAGTTTCTTCAAAAATTTTAATCATCCACATCTCACAGTGTCCTAAACATGGATACAATTGGAAACAGAAAATTCCCACATATTCGGTCAGCACTTTTTTAAAACCTTCAAGCCACACCCTGATATCCTTAATTCAATTTTACATCGAATCAATTAAAACAGAATTAAATATCCCACTACAAATGATCCTACCACCCAAAGCATTCCATCTTTCAGAAATATCCAACATCAATCAGGAATTAACTTCCTATGAAGCTCCTGGACATGACCTAATTTAATTGCATCCCATATCCTAAAATATCTTCCTTTAAACAGTTTATACATCTCACTCCCTCTTCACATATACCAATGACAAATGTGCGCTTTCTGTAAATAATGGGCCATCCATTTTTTTCCAAACCCTTCAATCTCACATCACATTCCTTGAAGAATGGTGTCAAAACTGGATGATTAAAATAAATTCCAAAACCACTAAATCACCATTACACTTCGTCATAAGCCTACGACTTCCTGTCCTAAAATACCCTTTAACAATACTCCACTTATCCTTATCAAAAAGATTCACCATCAAGGACTACATCTAAACAAACCACTAACTTGGAATCCCCCAAACAAAACTGGAAAGACAGGAAACCACTTGTCGATTCCAACTATTACAACACTTAATAGATAAATGTCTAAACTACCTATAAATTACAAAATACTCATTTACATTACGTTAATAAGGCCTATTTGGATGTAAGGATTTGAGCTTTGGAGCTCCACCAAACCATCCTTTCCCCTTCTATTTCTGACAATCCTCTGAGGCATCTGAAAAGAAGATGGCCTTGAGATCTTCTAATGTTAAAATTTAATTGGAGTACTACCAATGGGTAGTTTTTCCTCAAGTCTGTATCATGTCACTGTAATAGAACTAATATCACGTTTAATAGATGTATGTTTATGTAATACAGTGTTTTTTTTGGCCAAGACTCCCATTGGAGGCTACACTGACAAACCATGGTTGGGGATCATCAAGTTTTTCATTTTGTGGGACCACCACTCAATGAAAAAAGTCAATTCCACAGGCCAGATTCGAACCGGCACCTCCAATAGATCTCAAAATGCTAGGAGTGCGCCCAACCACTGAGTTACAGACAGCCTGTTGTAATACAGTTGTAAACATTAATAAATAAAAAAAATTAATTGTGTTTGGCAGATAGAAGTAAAACTTGAAAAAATGAAATAATCTATTAAACTTTTATTAATAATAATCGTGTGTTCCCTCTTATAACTTAATGCAGAAAATATTATGTTTTAGAATAATAATAGTAATTAGAATAAAACAGCCATTTTCTAAGTCGATTCAACTAGGCAAAATTTTTAAATTGTAATAGGAGAGAATAAGTTAAAAGGAGCTTAATCAATCACACACTGCACTGCTTAAGCTATATAGCCCTGCTGATATTGCTAAGCTGCTATAAGCTCCTACTCTCGATCCTAGTAGCTAAGGAAGTTGAGGCAAAGGTCTTTGCAAGCTCGAAACTGCAGCAGCGCCGGTTCAAATCAAGCCTGGGGGGTAGACTTATTACCACACAATGAAAATTTGAAGACCCCTCACCATGGTTACTGTACTCTAGTACCCTGCAGTTGCTCCCCATATGTCAGAAATGACCAGAAAGGGGTCATAAAAAAAAAAAATCCTTCTCTCCTGTTATAATACAAAATTTTTCCTGCTAAAATTGACCAGTATTGCCCTCCTCCCGCCATTTCTATTTCATCCATCTCAGATCACAAAATCAATTTACTCTCATATATTTTTTTTCCTTTTGTTGTAGAAAGTCAGTAAAGAAGTTTAACTTAAAACAACCAATCTCAATCATATTTGAATGTTTTAAGTAGTAAATAACTTATCAATTACATTATAACCAATTAAAAAATAAATAAATTAACTTTTAATATGTTTAGTTGAGAATTATGATGTTTTTAACTTCTATTTATTTTCAAGAGTTGATGTTTTCATTTATGATTTGTTTATCATTCATATATTTTAAAATTTAATTAATTTCCTAAATAAATAATGTCATCATGCTTGGACTCAGTTTTATTCTTTTCTATTCTAAACTCTTTAGTGGAAATTATAACATTGATGGTAAATAAAAATTAAACTATAATACTCAAATTAGTCAGAATATTTAAATGATACTCTATAAATTTTACCTCCAATGTAAAAATGAATAAAAATAATAAATTTTAAATTAAACAATACCTGAAAGGTTTTGAAGCCCAAAATGAATCAGTAGACTCTATGCCTATTCGTGGACTTTCAACAATATGTTCATCTTCTATGGAGACTGGACCAGATTCAATCCAAATTTCAGGAGAAGTGACAAGATCATTTCCTGAAAAATGGGAATCTATGTTCATAGCAATAGCTAGCTTTGATGGGCCATTGCAGAGCTCATTTAGCCTGTAATAAAATAAAAATATAGTTAAATGCCAGAGAAGTAAATAAAACAATATCAGACAAATATCACAGGCATAAAAAAATATTATATCAAACAAACAGATTATAGAAAATACTACAGATGAAAGATGCAGCAGTAATCAAACCTATACTCACATCAAGTTGTTGTGTTTGAAGAAACTGAAAAAATACTTAAAAAGTAAAGAAACTTGTTTCTTTCCAATAGTACAGAATAAAAGAACAGAATATAAAGAGATGCTCAAGCTCATATGAAGATGATTAGTAAACAGAAAAAGAAAATGGCTATAATACAAAAAATTACAAATTTAGTAACTTCTTGAGTAAATTCTAAGTAAATTTTTCAGTGAGTAAAGAACAGGTTAACGAATCTAACAAAATGATTAGAGATGAGATAAATTTACCTCTACCAGGTGATAACATAATGAAAATATGGGAAGGATATTTGCAGCATTGTTTTTAAATCTACATACAATTAAATTGGCTGATTTGATATGCAAGAACTAGATCACAATAATTAAACAGATGAAAAAATTATTGTGGTTGTTGTAGCTGAGGCATCATTTAAGCAACCTCATGTTTGCAATGGGGCTGGTTCAATTCCAGCCAGGGCAGGTTGACTGTGGTGGTCTCATGGAATTAAAACTCGACCCTCCCACAATGGTTAGATAGGTTGGTTATATGTAGATAACTTCTCCCTCACATCCCTCTCCTTCCATCCATATGTCAGATATGATCGAGTAGGGAGTAAACAGAAAAAAAATTATCCCCTGATGATGAGGCTATCATTACAAATCACAAGGTCACAGGAACAGAAGAAATCACAGTAAAACAATTAATTAGGAAGAAGAAAGAATTCCAGAAAAAAAAATGTAGGAAATTTTCCTTTATTAGAGGAAAAGGATGATTCATAACAATTATAGTAACTATAGGGTTTGTTTTCTAGTAAGTTGCAACTGTATAACATATAAATAGTTGGTATTAACACAAAAGTTTGTGTAAGAATATAATTTATGCACTATAGGCCATATTTTCACCCATATTTGTTGCTTATAATTTATTTATCTTTACTGTACTGTTGTAGATTTTTGGAAAGATTAACTTGATCCGAAATCTTTCAGAGTCAATTAGAAATATCTTCCTTTCTTTAGGAGGGTCTAATACAAGCCTTCACATGTATGATTTAATTGCTAATTTCAGGATTAAGTATATGGTATCTGTCTATCAAGGAAATAATGAATCATGTATTCAGGAGGGTATTTAAATGAGTTGACTTTATTCTTTGCCAGTACTCTCTCGTCGCTGGTTAGCTAAATGTAATCACTTTTTTTTCTCTTTGCCATTTAAGAACTTTAATACCTATCTCTTGTTCAATTTAAGTTTATTTATTTAGGTTAGTCATAATAAGGTTCAATATTGGATGATAGAAAATCCATATTCAGCTACAAAGAGGTGTTTACACTTGTACTAAACTATCACTAAATATCTGAGAGGTTGAAAGATAAAATTTGTCAATTTAATAGAAAGTATATTTTTTAAAAATAATTGTTTGCTTTGATATATTTGAATCTTCTTCTACATGGTCATCACCACCTATATCTGAATTATCTCTACAGTCTTCAAAGCATGTTCATAATGAAACAAAATAGATTTGTGTACAGTAAAAATGCTGTATTACAGTGACTCTAATAATTTTTTTAGTGAAGCTATAAAAAATTTAACAGTAAACACAAAACTTACCGTTTATATTCTATCAGTGAAGTATTTTTTTATTTTACAAACAATATGATCAAGGTACAGGCATAGGCATAAGTAATGCAGATTACAAACTAAGGTGAGAAGTTTATCATGCCTGTTGTTACTCCCCTCTATCTGCTGATTTTTTATTTTCCACATTAAAATAAAATATAAGGTAGTTCAATTAATATAAGGTAGGATTCAATTAATCCTGAAGGAAATAAATACCTGATATTTGTCATGGAAATAAAAATAACTTATGTCGTAGCATTG
>NW_027109687.1:739478-755415 GCF_000696795.3 Halyomorpha halys
TAGGTATTCAGAAAAAAATAAGACCTATTTCAATTTTATATTCTTATTTAATTTTCATTTGATTAAATATTTATTTGATTTTTTTTTATTCCATTAGTTTTCTGTCTTCTAGTTCTTTAAGTATTATGTATAAGTGACTTAACAATAATAATTAAAAATAATGTCACGTTTCCCTGTCTTAAAAATAACTTAATTTGGAAGTAATAATACCAGTGCTAAACCAGATTTTTATAACTGATGGTGACCTTACAGCTTAAAATGTTTTAAACAATGATGTTACTATTAATATATTCATAATATAAATGAATGGCTCAGTTACTTGTAAGACTTGCGCTGTTTTTTAGGGTTTTTGCCAAACGATGAACGTTTTTTCTCCATTTCTTCTAATCCAAATATCGGTTCAAGAGATCTAAGCAAAACACAGGCTCCATCACCTAGATTTGATAATCCTGATTACAAACGAAGTTATTTTTATTGGTGGAGTAAAAAACGTAATAAACTTCTAACAGTATATTGTGATGTTTTTAACCCATTGACAGTGTATCCCGTGACGGTCACGGGCAGAGCATCAACTACCTAACGGTTTATCCCGTGACAGTCACGGGAAGAACAAGTATCATTCAGCTTATCTCGTGCCACGCACGGGCAGAGTAAGGCATCCAAACTATTAATCTTCCAAAGATATCTAAGACTATGGTTAGATTCTTTGCTTCCTCAGATTATTTTAACCGAAGGAGACGTGGTTTAGTATCCCGCCGACTTAGAAACCGATAACAGGATCCTTCGCACTAGTTTAGTGCTTTATTAGTTCTAAAAATAATTTTTGTGAATTATATAAAATTATATTTTTGTTATCCAATATGGATAGTAGTGAGTTGTCAATGATAAATGCCAGTGATAGTGATAATCTAGTTTCAACAGATGATAGTTCATCTTCATCGGAGAATGCAAGACAGAACAACACATTTGACAATAAGGAAGTACCAACAGGAGCAAAGGTGGTAGACCTTCCTCTACTCCAACACCGCTCCGATTGACGGAAAGACATTTTGTTGACATTATTCCGCCAAGTGTCAATAAGGCCAAACCTTATAGACAATGTGTAGTGTGCTGTTCGAAACGAATAAATGGGAAAAAAGTGAGGAAGGAAACAAGATATTACTGCCCGGATTGTGATGTTGGCTTATGTATCCCATGTTTCAAAATCTATCATACACAGACTAATTACTAACAAGGTACATATATAACACGTTTTTTTAAAAAAATTTTTGGACCAAAATTCGTAATTTTTCCACACCGTGAAAGGGTTAATTTCAAACTAATTATAATAATTTTTTTATTACTTAGATACTATAAAAAAATGGATAAATGAGCATTGAAAATATGTAACTTTAGATTTATACATTAATAATAATGATAACATTTTAAAGTAAATAATTCTATTTGGGGTCATTTCAGATGAAATCACAAGAGCCCTGGAATCACTACATCTCAGATTTAATTTTTTTGTAATACCAAATAAATACCTTATAAATCTAATTTTTTGTTTCAATATTTATTTTTAAAAATTGTGAGCATAGCAGAATAAAATAACACATCTTGGGTCACAAAACTGGCATAGATTGACAACCAATGGAGTAACAGAGATATACGTAATGGACCTGCTTCTATTTAATGTTACCTGGCCTCAAAACAAAATTTTTTAATTCTCAGAAACACCATCATGGATTTTTTTCTTTGAACATTTTGGCTAATATTGTTTAGGTTCATGCCAAATTTCAATATGAGGAAATGGTGAGATCACAGGAAAATAAAGTACAGACATTAAATAGGTTATATCATTCTTCATATAACAAAATAAAATTACATAATTTTCATTTTGAATTTTACGTATTCTTGGATAAAACATTAATTAAATAACATGAATCACATTATCTTGCTAAAATATGTAGTTTATAAAAGATACTGCTTTTGGGTTGAAAAAAAATCACATTTCATTTGTTACTATAATTCACAAAATACTTCTTGTATTTAACTAGTTACAATAATTTATAGTTTTCATTTAGATCTAATAACATTTGTAATTTCAGTAACTATCAATTCTTATTTAGAGAACTTGCTATTGATAGAAAGAATTTGTTTTGTAACTATGAATGATGAATGCATTGAATAAACATGTCAGATTTAATATTATTTTTTAAAAAAGTTCTAAAGTGCTTCCTGCTTTTTATAAGTATTGATTTACAATCTGTTTAAACCATTTTTTTTTTAAAAATTGATATTTGTTTGATCTTTTTTTTTTTTTTACTATACTTATTGAAAATTTATTTTGTATGTTCTATGGAATAATGGCAAAAACTCACTTCTCTTCTCGGCTTACATTTTATGATAGTAAACCAACTGTCATCCTAAAATCAATTGTTTTACTCTGTGATACACTGTATTGAATATCAGCAACAGTAGCAGTAATTCTTAATGTTAAGTAAAAAAATAAGTTCATAAATTATTAAGATGTAATATGTGATAAATTAACATTAAAGTTCCTGTAGAACTTCAAGTGAATTAAATGTTTATTTTTTTCTTGATTCTAAGCTGCATAAAAAGATTTGATTGGTTTTGAGATAAATACAATTGAATTCTTTTCCAGCAAAATTATTTTATATTGGGTAAAGTATAATATTTATATTTCATATCATATTTTTATTTCTTTATAAGTAAATTTAACTCACACTGCGACAGGTTATTCTGTCAGACCCGGTAACAAGTCTACTTTTACATTATATCATTGGTTAAATAAATTCTACACTACTGTAATTTACTATATAAATAAATATCACTACTGGTTCCAATGACTCACCTGTCACACTGTGGGTTAAATACCAATATTGAAAAATAAATTAATACGAAAATTAATGAATATAAAACTAAGAAATTTCTTTTTATTTCCAATTCGAAATAATACTAAAAAAAAAAAAAAAAAAAAGTAGAAAGAGTAAATTGTTAGTATTAGAATAGTATAGGTTTATCAAAATGAATTGCTTTTCAGAGCAATAATAAATTTATTTAATTTTTTTTTATTAAGAATTATAGAAAAACAATTTAAGTATAATGATGTTTTATTATTATCCATCTTAATTAACCCTCTGCTGGGTGGGCATGTGGTGTTTGGACCGCTGTAAGCAGTTTTAGGAAAAGTGGTACTATTTACAAAAAGTACAAGATATTCTTAATTGAACATTTCCTGAGCAAGTTACAGACAGATTCAAGTAAATTACCCATGACCAGTTAGTTTCCTGAGCATGCTAAATCATGAAACACAACAAATAGATTTGTTTTTCCTATAAAGAATCAAATATTGCAGGGATTAATTTCCAACAAGTTTATAAGCAAAATAAAACAATATCTGTTTAATTTAAACATGCAATTGATAGCAGTAAACTTGAAGGTATGGGCAGATGTCTGGAGTTCCCTGAGAGATACTTCAGTATTTTTATCCAAGTATAAGGCACCTCAACCAGCAGACTTGGGAAAATAAATTTGCTACTGATTTGGCATGAATTATAAATAATAGGAAATAAGTATCACATATCATAATTCTGAAGTGCCAAAATCACAGTATCTTTCAGATAACATGTTACTAATATTAACAAAACACAAAAGATGATAGAAAAAAGAAGGAAGACAGGTGAAGGTCATGAGTATATGCTATTCTATTTTATACAAAAAAAAAAAAATAAAAAATAAAGCCTTAATATAAACAGTATTCATTAGAATATAACTACATTGCAAAATTGTTCATTTGTGAATTAGGCTGTATACATTTCACCATCGGGTATTCAATTGTAAAAAATATTTTTAAACAGCTAAGTTGACATTTTATTTCATAATCCACAACAATGGCGTGGAACAAAATCAATGCGCTAAGTTAACACTATTGTATGCTGGGTAGAAGAGTAACTCAAGCTGGCACACCCCCCAGAAAATTTAAATATATAATTACTAGGAAAGATATTAATTATAAAAATCAATTGCTGCCAGCGTAATAGAATAGTTTACCTCTACTTGAAATATTAAACAGATGATACATGCCAAACCAAACTGGATAGACATACATGGTACCAGGGACCATGAAAGCTGGAGCTGTCCTTTTTGTCATTTTACCATGATGTGTGTGTGAAGATAAATCTTCCCCTCCGATATAAGCTTCAGTTTCAACAATAAGACCTTTGAGAATGTTATCATTTTCTTTTCTCACTAAAATCTGTATAATTAATTTAATGCAAAAGTTGCTAAAAACTACTTTTAATAAAAGCTAATAGATAGTACATCAAAACCGAGAAGGCAAATTCTATAGTAATTTTATTAGTACAATTATTTACCTGACCTAGCAATGATTTAGCAAGTTGATTACAACCGATATCGAAATATTCTCTTCCTAAGCGTGTACTGCTAATTGAAGAATATGTTTCACTGCTTTCTAGGCTTACCATTATTAGTATTTGTTTATACTAGGAACCTTAAGGTTTTAATGGGGGCATTTATGCTACATGTAGTTAATTACAGCCTATCTACGTGTAATTAACGCTAATTATTTAGAACATTTGATTCTGGGCCAAAAACTATTAATCAATAACTATGACAGGTCCCTGGTTACTGCAAATCTTTTGCTTATATTGACAACCTTAACATAACCTCCTTGTTGTGTTACACTATTACCTGAAGGTGTTAATTATTCTTTATTAAAACTAAATAAAAATCTGGTGCATCACACTATGGATGTATGTTTTTAGCTGGTAAAACAGGTTATCACTTTGAACAAGGAATATGTGACGGAAGTATCATTAATTATTTAGAATTTAATAATCCTTAAATAGATGCGTAAAATATGATTTATTAGGAAAACATGAAATGTATAAATGGATCATTCTCTCTTCAATATACGATTTGTGTCCCTTCCTGATTGTAGGTCTCTACCAGTGCAGCTGCTCCACTCGGCCAAATAATACCCACTTTGTGCCTTTAAAATACCTATTTTACACCAAAATACCCGCTCTTGGAGAATCGTTTCGACTGTAGTTGTAGATTGTTCTGTCGCGATAGTTGATAGTACAAGTGATACAATGAAGCAACTGTCACGTTCACTATCACATGTATTTGCCTTGACAGTGAACTACCGTAGTTTCCGTTGTTAGGACCAAAGACGCAGCCACTACCATGGTGTAACTGTTTGATAGTTACAGTCATGACAACATTTACTGCCATGACAGTTTAAAATCGCTACAGTATTGACAGACTGGGTCTGAAGTTATAGTTGACTGACAGTCGCGTTCCATATGTAAACCATGACCGTCATATGCATACCCTTTACTTGAAACCGTGGCAACATATCAACCTTACCAAATGATGAAAGGTGGGAAAACATTCTTATGTATTGTTTCGATTATTTCTGGATCTTGAAATTAATTATATTCACCTCATTAACAGTTACTGTAAAATTGTATCAGCCCCGGGCACAAAAGATAATCCGCTCTAAACCCCAAATATAATCATCCCCGGTCCAAAAGAAAATTCGCCCAAGGCTCAAAAATATACTAACGCAAATCCATACTAACAACAATACTGAAATACCCACTGAGAGGTAAAATACCCGAAAATCGGCAGCACTGGTTTCTACTTACTATCTATCTATATATATTTATATATATAGGTATAAAAAATCTGTACTTACGAGGGAGGCCAGTACTACAAACTCAGTCATCTGTAATAGTCGTTTTGTTCCAGCAACCGGTACTAAAAATTATCAAAGTTCGATTTCCTCACAACTCTGGAGTGTTCCATGGTTAACTTTTACATATTTTGATGCTCCTACCAACGAGATGGAAAAAGAGACAGAAAAAAATAAGGCGGGATTTCTGACATGAATACTCAGTAATTCTACGTACTTTAAGAAGAATGAATTTATCATCACCGTTTAGATTTTATGTCATTTAGAATTATTATATATGTGTCTCATTTTTAAATTCACAACCCTGTAACGTTTGAAAAGTCCGCTAATTCTGAAGAAGGTGCATGATAGAAAAATTAATTCGGTTGGGAACACTGGAGAATACCCGCGCAGTTCTCCTAGATCCTTAATTTTTTCGGTGACTAATTGTTGGAATTCATGAGTGTCTACACTGGCTGACTTCGTCAAACCTTGGTGAGTAAATTAAAAACCTAATTATACAACTAACTGACGTGTTATTTGAAGAGAGAAAAACTTTATTCAAAAATGTACTGCCCAACTAATTACACAGCATACTCATATCTAGTCATACAATTTTTTTTTAAATCTTATAAAATATAGGCATAGTTAAGTAAACTTATATTATATAATAGTAATATGATTTTTTTATTCTATCATTTTTGTTCTTTTATTTTTTCTTATTTAATCCTTGTTTTTTTTTTCTTCATATTTTCTTTCTTAACCCAATACATCTTCCCCCCCCCTCATATTCAACAAACATAAAATAAAATTATAAATAATAAAAAAATTAAGTAAATAAAAATATGTACTCTTAAAAATCTAAAAATCCTATTTTCACACATAAGTACTATTCGATTCAAATCTTAAAAAAAAAACCCAACAATTATCTAAAAGGATGTGAAAAATTCTATTCTCTAATTGGACCACTCTTGGAAGTGGGTAGCTCATTAGTAAGGCAATGGATTATTAACTCCAAGGACCCGGGTTCGAATCCGACTGAGGCAGATAATTCTTATTAGTTACCTGTAGCCATTGAGTCAGCCCTATGGGTTCATGAGCCCTCCAAGGTCCACCCAGCCTCATAAAGTGGCTATCCTTAATTGGGTAAAACTCTGCCAGCCGAGCGTGATTCTGTCCAAATCACCTCCTTGCACAACCATTGGTCTAGTAACACTTCTTCCTTACAAAGTATTGCACCTCTGACCCTTCCCTGAGTTGTAGTGGTATAGATTTAATTTAATTTATTGGACCACTCTGTTCCTTTCTAAAGAAACTTAAACCTATTCCAAACTGACTTCAGGGTGATAATAATTTAAAATGGAATAATGAAGCATTATTTAAAAAAAAAAAAAGTAAACATCGTCAATATAGGTTTATTATTTGTATCTTGGAAAACACATTATTCTGTTGTGGTCTAATTTTTTGTTTATGGTAGTATTGTCATTTAATTATGTGAAATTTTAATTTGAAAAGTTTTGATAGTGAGTCATGTTAGAAACTATCAATACAGATAAAAAAAAATTACCATTATGGAAAACGAAGTAATGGGAATAGTTTTCGTTAAAGGAACAAAAAAAATAATTCCAGGTTAATGATAAATTCTTGTTTTCAGAATTACAATTGAAATTGAAAATATTCATTTATAGACATCCAATTAAATGCCTTACTAATGAAATGAGATAAAAATGTATTAGTTTATTCACATAGTTTATACAAACAATGCCCAGTTAATGATAACATCATTCATTCAACATCTTTAATTACTGCCTTCATTTGTTCTTCGGCATATTTATCTCGTTTACTTACACAGCTGTTTCCAATTAAATAATACCTAAAAAAAATAAATAAATAAATAGATCACTTGAAAAATTTTTCAGATTATTTTGTTATATGTTTCATTACTATTTTTATGGTATTGCTAAATTGTTTTCAACTTAGTTTATATTATCATCATCTATATCACTCTATCTTTTATTTAATCTACATAGCTCCCTTCTTCATAGTATATTTATTAGCCTTTTATACTAATTACTTTTGGTATTTATCATCTATCATCTTTATAGTATTTTTTTTTTTTACAAGATAAAATTTTTAGCAGTTATTTTCTTATCTTATTTTTAATAACTTTCATTATTTATTCTAAAATTTAACATTACTGCTGGCTCAATATTTGTAATTTATAGATCTGTTTGATAATATATATTCTTTTTTATCAGTTCATTACTTATCACTATCTTAGTTAATATATCTTTTTAGAATTCATCTCTAACTTCCTTACTATTTTTGATTTATGTTTTGTTAGTTTGTTTATATGGATGGCATTGCAACTAAATTTTTTCTGACTAATGTGACTCCATCCAGGCTATCTGCTGAAGTCAATTAAATGCAACAATTAATTTTTTTTCCCAAAATAAAATACCTGAAAGGTTTTGATGCCCAAACTGGACCAGCAAAGTTGATTCCGATACGTGGGCATTCAACTATTTCTTGATCATTCACTTTTTCAGGACCAGCTTCTATCCAAAGTTCTGATGATGTAACTAGATCATCGCCAGAAAATGTTTTATCAATAGAAAATGCAATAGCAAGCTTGGAAGGACCATTGCATACTTCATGTAATCTATTACAAATTTAAGATGATATTATTAAATGTAAAAGAATATATCAATAAACTACAAAAAACTCAACATAAATTTAAAACATCTAACATAATGAGAATATATTTCTTTTTCTTTTAACATAAGCCTCACTGCACCTCACTCAAAAAAAGTTATGGAAATATGAAGTTCAGTAAAAGTCAATTTATGTTCAGTCTAGGAGAGGTAGGAAATACAACCAAAAGATACCAACCCTTTCCTCCATTTATATCAATGATCTTCCCGATTCCATTCGCCATGCACAGTACCACCCATATGCAGACGATCTCCAAATCTATGTGTCCTTCCATCCCTCCGAGATGCTTGAGGCCATCCAAAAGATACAAGAAGATATTGACAGCATTAACGCATGGGCGTCTAACAATGATTTGAAGCTGAATTCTAAAAAAATGAAGGCCATTCTTATTGGTTCCAAGCGCCTCCTTCATACCCTCCCTTACTGTCCTCTACTATTCCTTAACAACCAACCGATTCACTTCTATCCTACAATAAAAAACCTTGGTGTCACCTTTGACTAACACCTCTCCTGGAATAACCACATTTCCCAAATCACATGCAAATCCATAACTGTACTCAAACAATTCCTAAAATTCCATTCCTCAGAACACCCGTCAGCTCCTAGTATCCTCTCTCGTCTTCCCCCACTTCGACTACGGATCCTTGGTGTACGGAGGGCTATCTGCAGGACTAGAGTTGAGACTGAAGAGACTAATGAATTGCTTTGTAAGATTTATCTTTGGGTTTCCTAGGCGCTCTCAAGTTTCCCGCTGGTATGCCGAGTTGAAGTGGCTCTATTCAACCTCCCGAAGGCAATATCTCCTTGGTGTTTTCCTATTCCAAGTTAGATAATAAATAAATAGGCAAATATTGATTAACATCATAAACAGTAGCAAAGCCAATATACCAATGTAATTTCATTCTACTATCTGAAACTTTTTAAATGCTTGCCAGATAAAAATCTTACTATACGAACCATGTATTTATTCTTAGGGGACATATGTCCCAGAATAAAATTATTTTTTCATTTCATTTCATCCTCTAATTTGTGCCAAACTGGATGATCTATTTTCAAAATTTAGGTGTACTGAGAAACATACTTTACAAATGCTTAAGACAGAATAGATGGAATCTGATGAGACTGAGATGAGACCAATTAGGTACCAATCCACATAATCCCTAAAAATTTCATCAAAATCAAATAAACGGTTTGATTGATTATGCCCAAATACAAATTTTACTACATACCAACAGACACGAGTTGAGAATTGGGAGTGGTAATTTCAATTTTCAAATTATAATTTTTTTTTTTTTTATCTGAATGAATACAAAGCTTCTCTTCCTAAGGTAGTGAGGAAGTAAAGTATACTTTAAAGATAAAATTAGATTAAATCAAAAATATAAGTTAAAAATACAACTCAGTTCATTCATATCAGAGGAGACTTAAAAAGTTGAATTATATCCTATCATAATTTGGGTTGGTTATGCTTAACTTTAATAATATAAAAAATTTTGACAAATATGTAAGGGTTAACGATTAGCTTAGTCAACCTACCATTTGGCCATAAAATATTCTACCAAATATTGTCATGGTGTGGGAAATGCTGCAGGTAACAATTATCAGGATCATCTAAGAATTACAGCACTAATAAAAGAAAAGAAATATTTTGAGAAGTTAAAAGAGATTAACCAAATAAAAGGCTATCTATGACCTATACAGATATTATAACTCTAAGCAGGTATGGCTGAACTAGTAACTTTGCTGTGGTGGAAAAACCATGTTAGTAGGATTCTGGGAATTGATATAACTAGGGATATGGTGATCCAACAATAATTAGTTAAAAATTATTTTCTGTTAGTAGTACAGCTTGTTCTTGTTAGTTTATAAGAATGAAGAGAAGCAATGTTCAAGACTGTATGTAGATAGATTTAAGCCAATCACATTTTTTTTGAATAAATACATGGTTTTTCATCTCAGGAATGAACTCATACTCAAACTAGTAACTGAACAAGTCTGAACTCTTCCAAACCAATTTTAGTGTTGTTCACAGGGAGAGACAAAAGGTTCAGATTCTTGAAGGAACATGGTTAAGCAGATTTAAGTGCCAAAGCCAAAGTGATCCCAGAGATTTTTTTAGAATATTTTTATTTCATGATACTGTTCATACAAAGAAAATGGCAAAATGATGCTGGAAACTGCTAGGATTCAGTAATAAATTAAATTTTCTAATTGATCATCAATATAGAACTTACCGACATAACAAGTATAAATCAGTTAATGCTATGAATGGTGTCGTGATGAATATATGGAGACATGGAGTTTGTCCTCTGAATTATTTGCTAATTATTATGGATAAGTGTGAGGTTATTTGGAAAAAAAAAAATGAAATTTGATGTCTAACTAACCTGTAAGACTTGAGCTGTTTCTTAGCACTTTTTCCAAAGAAGGATCGTTTCCTCTTCATTTCTTCAAGTCCAGAAATAGGTTCCAAAGATCTTAATAAGACACAAGCTCCATCTCCTAAGATGCAGGTTCAATCAAATAAAAATAAGTGCATTAAAAAACATATCAGATAAAATTTGATGATTCAGAAAAGTAACATAACCTTAAAATTATTTTTTAATGGCTCTTGAAGATAAACCATCGCTTCATGAGAGGCTTATTTTTGACTTTCAAATTGTTCATATGCCATACTGATTTTCATCTTAAATTTCATCTTAAATGTACCAATTAATTAAATATGCTTTGAATATATCTGAGCATTCTCGAATTCCATAGAAGGTGTAAATAAAAAACTTGGATTTATAAAAAAACAACATAGTTTCTAACATATACAAACTTATACTGGACCTTATGTTAGAGATGACTATTTCTTTAAACACGATGTATAGTCAAATACTATATATGTGGTCACTAAGTATCTAAATGTACTTTAACTTAAGGAGGCATGCAAGAATCTTATGAAAGTCGCTGTAGACATGGGTCTGACTATAAATTAAGAGAAGACATAGTATATGAGAGCTGGGCAGAGTAAGGGTAATCCAGAATAGGAACCTTTAAGTTATAGGTCCCTACAGCTTTCAGAGAAACAGTTTGAGTACTTAAGGCCAATTATTTACTCTAAAAATAAGATCAGGTGAGAAACAAGATAGAGTGATGATGGCCAACAGATGCTATTTTAGCTTAAGGAACCATCTCTCGATGCATGAAGTATTAATTCACAAAACTCTTAGTAGGTGGGTCCTTATGTATGGATCTAAAACTTCAACTTTATAGCCAAGTAGAAAAAAGAAATTCTCATTTTTAAAAGGAAAATATTATGGAGGATTTTTAGCTCCATTAAACAAGGTGACTAGTCGAGAAGGTGGTAAAAACAATGAAGGGTATGTGGCTGGCCATGTCACCAGAATGGATGATCAGATTCCCGAGAAGATAGAGGAGAAACTGGCCTGTTTCAGGGATAGAGTCACACTAAGACTGTTGGAAGATGTAATTGCTTAGGGCGCTATTACCTTGCTAAATATTTTAATTATATGTTAAATCCAATACCTTGCTAAATTATTGGATGGCAACCGCACAGTATTCCCACCTAGGGAAGGCTCATTGAAGATGCCAAGAATCACACCAGTATGTTGTGAGAAAGTATCAAAATCTGATTTGTTATTAGTATTCAAGAGAGACCAATCTACAGATCTTATCTTAACCCAATCATAAATCTTCAGTACAATATAGGGAAGTATATGCATAGCTAAATAAGAGCTGTTCAACAAAAGACTAGGATAAAATCAACTAAAAGAAGTTAAAACTAAAAATCAAACCCCATATTAAAAAAGCAATAATTAAAAAAATAAATAAGATACAATTTAAGAATAGTAAAACTTTGTAATAATACATTCAAGTTTGGGTGTCTAGTGATTTACTAATCTTGATAAGGGTTATAACCAAAATTTCTTTGGGATATATTAAAGTATAAATACATAAATAGTTATAATACCTTTACCATAAACTCTTTGAATTTTGGAGAAATTGTTCTTAAGGCAAATAAGAAAGTAACAGTGTAGAAGTATAAAGTTAAAACTTACCTTGACTGGAGATATTAAAGACATGGTACATGCCATAGACAGAAGTTACATAGATGGTGCCGGGTGCCATAAACGTTGGAGCGGTTCTTTCAGTCATCTTGCCATGATGAGAGTGAGATGCCATATCATCACCAGCAATATATGCTTCTGTTTCCACAATACGACCTTTGAGAGTAAAATCATTTTCTCTTCTGACTAAAACCTATATACGGAAAATAAACCATTTAACTAAAGAAGAAGAGCAACACATAAATAGAACATAAACTACATTACTAAACCGAACATTACTTACCTGCCCTAACAATGATTTGGCAAGTTGAAGGCAAGGAACATCAAAGAATTCTCTACTAAGTCTATTAGAAAAATGTGGAGACAACTCTTCATTTCCATCTGTTTTGGACATGATGTTAATAGTTATCACATTCTATCAAGTTTATATAAAACTTATGTTAACTTAAACATATGAATCAAATTCTACAACATAATGGGAAGAATCAATACACAACATGAGTAAAAAATAACATTATTTTTGACAGCTAAAGGTTACGTTGGAGGTTATATTATGGCATTCATAATTGGCGCTAAAACTTCATAACTTAATGGCCCCACAAAAAATTGATTAATTTATACATAATTGTGGATTATTGATATACAAGATGTTAAAAATTAGTTTATTCCTTAGTTTTCTACAATTATTTAATATTTATTTTAATTTACGAACTAAGAAATGTTTGAGACAGAAGCTAATGCTTAAAATGTTCCTTCCGGTGAGAGGTGTATTTTTCATTTTCATAGGATCAAACAGAACTCAGTGAACTAATTTATTTTATCCCGTGAAAAAGTAAATTGAGTTACTCGTTTAAAAAACATGGTAATTGACAAAATGAAAACTTTTATTTTACCTTCAACAAGTAGTCACTGGCCATAACTTAATTCTGTTAAGGTAAACAATTTTTTAAAAATATATGAGATTAGACCCGAAAAATCCGGTGATGCTAAAACTTCCACTTCACTAAAAATCTCTGTTCCTATCTTTTAGGAAAGAATATCTCAATCATAAATTTTTATGACATTTGCTCAAAGAGGTAAGTAAAACTAAAAACATCATTAAAATTTACTGGATTTTTTTCCTAATAATAACACTTTTTATTTAAAACACTTTAATACTCACATCGTTGTCTTTTGAAAATAGTCCTGACAGTTCTTCGTGTATAAAATTTTATCATACCAAGTTTAAATAACCTTATAAGTAACAAATATAACCCTTATTATTTTTAGAAACACAATCAAAACAACATATGGTTACTTTCCAACAGCCTCCTTTTCCATATATATTCAATTTTTAATTTATGATATCAATTTATAACAAATAATAAGTAAAATGATATTACAAAAAAAACAACATCTTTAGTTTCTTTAAACCTAGTTTATTTTAGACAATTTTCCATGGTGGGTGGAAGGGTTAAAGATATTATTACTTTATCGTTTCATCATGGTTCAATCCGTGGCACGTCGTCCAGTGTCCAGTGTCGTCCAATGGACAAAAACCTGAATTTTTAATCTCTAATTTTAAACTTTATAGTTTCATTTATATTTAAGGAAATTATATTATATTATTTAAGGAAATAATATGAAAATTATTTCTTATTCAACTAATAATAATTTATAGGAATAAGTCCATTCTTAGTACTTAATTATTCTTTTGTATATAAGAGTGTAAATTTGACTAGAGATTATATTATTTTATTTTATTTTTTTCATACACATAGTTTGATTATGTTTATTTTGTTTATCCTTCTGTTTGTATTAAGAGAGATTTTTTTTTCATTCATTTATTTATTTTTATTCTTATTTTAGTATGAGTGTGATCATTCATCACTATTACCTATTGCCCGCAACTGTGTGGCAGATTATAATATCTATCAATAAATAAATAAAGTATTTAAAAAAAAAATTATTCTTTATTGTCTGACCTTTATTTTTAAATTCCCTATATTGATTTATTATAGATAAAAAACTCCTTGTAAAGTTTTTTTTTATATAGTTTTCATCAGTTTTAATTAGTTTCATCAATATATATTGCAGGGAATTTAATTTGCTGATTCAATAGATTCTTAGCTCTGTGAGTCTCTCATATTTCATGTCTTGGAACGGAGTCAAAGGCTGCTTTGAGGTCAAGGAAGGCGATGTATATACTTTTGTTTCTATTCCAAGATTTCTGGAGTACATTCCGCTGAGAGAAATGTCCGAAGAACATTGGTGGACGCTATTAAATCCACTTATCAAAGTCCTAAAGAAATATAGGGTGTTTTTTTAAGCCCGATAGAACTTGAAATTGTAAAAAATAACACAAAAAATTAAATTGTAATCAAAATTTTTTTTTTATTCGAAAGATCAATACGTGACATTAACATTTGAAAATGATTTCGGGCATATGGGCACCGCGGCTGTTCTTGACGAAGCGCATTCTGTAAAATTGTGTTCAGCGATGAGGCGCATTTTTGGCTTAACGGGTTTGTTAATAAGCAAAATTGCCGCATATGGTCGTGCGATTTGACACCTCTCGATTATTTCCTGTGGGGCTACGTGAAGTCACTGGTTTATGCTGATAAACCAGCAACAATTGACGCCTTGGAGGCCAGCATTGTTCGTGTTATTCGTGACATACGGCCAGCAGTGCTCGAAAAAGTGGCCCAAAATTGGACGTCCAGAATGCGCTTCGTTAAGAACAGCCGCGGTGCCCATATGCCAGAAATCATTTTCAAATGTTAATGTCACGTATTGATCTTTCAAATAAAAAAAAATTTTTGATTACAATTTAATTTTTTGTGTTATTTTTTACAATTTCAAGTTCTATCGGGCTTAAAAAAACACCCTATAGTTAGGTTGAACGGACTGGAATCTGATTGCGTTAGCAAAGCAAGACGAATCAAACCAAGTGTCAATCTAAGTCACATGAGCCAGCATTGATGTCAAAGTCGTATGCTGCAGATTCTGAACGATGTTTTACACTTGTAATTCAGTGGGAATAAGTTAATTTTCGTTTTCCATGGACCCCTTTTATTATGATTTTATTTTTGGGTTATTATCAGTGGTAAGTCACGCCTTTTTTAATTACGAAGTTATCCTTGAGTTAAGGGGAGACTGAATATTAAATGATGAATATTGGCTTCTATACCCAATTTAATGAACAGTCAATTTAGATAACCTAAGGTATAAAACTATTCACTTATATTTCGAACCATTAATCAATTCATTTTTTGGTTATTTATATAATTAGGCTGAAAAAAGCGGTCGGATGCCTTGAAAAAAGATGCATTGAAGTTCCAAACAATCGAAAATTTCACAATTTTTTTCAAATAATAATTAAGAAAAGAATTTTTTTTTTTTTTTTTCCGAACCCTCTAAAAACAGAAATAAAATGTGAATTAGTAGTGCATTACTGTGCAAGAAA
>NW_027109687.1:755920-762118 GCF_000696795.3 Halyomorpha halys
AGTGATTTCAGGGCTGTTGGGTAAAGATAGTGTAGTAGTGGTGCGCCGTGTAGGAGTGATGGTCGTAGTATTACTTTGTTATTAAGAATTTCTGAATAATGATTAACTATTGTTAAAATATTTATGAAATTAAAAAACTGCAACTACAAATTACAAGCACTAATACTTATTGTCTCATAATGGAAAGAATTTATAGTGACATATGAGCTAAACAGTCCAAATCAGTAAAATTGTTTGAAATGCAAACTAAAAGACTAATACTTTGTTCTTTATTGCTGCCGATAGCTGACAGTGCTGCCGATTCTCCGGACCAATATTACCCGCTTCACGCGACAAATACATGCCACCCACCTGCTGGTATTACCCACCTGCTCCGGGGGAATCACTGAGTTATAATTGCAACTGTACCATTTGTGTAGTTATGATTTTACTATCGCACTAGCTTTGACATGAAATGTCAATATCGTAATAGTTCACTTATAGTCAGCCACATCTTCCTGGAATGCTATTTATATACAGCGGATTTAAGTACATTAGGAGGGAGACTATGTGTATCAGTGGCCCTAAATGATGACGAAAAAAAAATTATGTTAATTTTTTAAGATGGAATAATCTGATAAACAAGCTTGAAAACATTTAAATATCACATAAAAGTACTCATTAAAATAATGGACTATCTCAAATTTGAAGGTATCAGAAAATTGGAATTGAAATAATAAAAATAAAATGATAGAAGATAAAAAAAAATTAATATCAAAAGTATAAAACCAGACATGCAGAAACATAAAATAGGAAACATGGGCGTTAATAACTATTGGGTTTTACGCCCTAACGAACAACAACTAGGTTTGGCGTAATAGTTGATAGTACAAGTAATATAAGTGAAGCAGCTATCACATGTATACGACTTGATTGTGAACTATCATACACTAACATTTACTATTGTCACTACTATGGTGTAACTGTTTGATAGTTGTTGTCATGAGAACATTTACTATCATGGTATATTTACTGCCACGACAATACTATTACACTTGGTCTAGCGTGAAAACTCATAGAGAACTCACAAGTAATATGTATACACCTTGAGAATGAACTGTCGCAATGGAGTTCACCTAATGATTGTAATGGCGATAAGCGAGAAAGGTTGTTCTTGGATGTTATTTTTTTTGAACATAAGATTGATTCTAGTCTAAGTTTTTAAGCTTACCAACAGTTATGGTGTTTGGTGATAACAAAAAGTGTTACACTGCACCAGCGCTCTAAATACAATGTAGAGCCATTTTATTCGAAATTACCAGTAACCGCCAATTACACGAGATCGGGTAAAAATGTCCGCATCGGCAGCACTGATTATGAAAATGGGGGTGATTGGCATGAACTCTAACGTGCCTCCTTAATATTGCCTTCGAAGACTATAATAATGATCGAATATTCTGATGATATCCATATCATTGTCAAAACGATGTGTTTATATATTTTGACACTATTGTAGCCTTAATAGGGCTTATCAATGATTCAAAGATGTAAAAGCTTTGCTACTCCAGAATAATTAAAACGCAGAAGAGCTTAGAAATAACTTTATATTCGGCCTATTGCGGAACGTCGAGTAAAGACGGTAACATGAATTGATAGCTTTGTATTTAGTGATGTATTTTCAAAATACCTACTGGTTGCACTGATATTATAAACAGAAGTTAACCTATTTAGCCAAGTAAAATTATATCGAAAATAACAGATTCTATTCACGATGTGCATTAATTGAACTGATTAAAATATTCCGCTTTATAAAGTTTTTCCTGGCCTTATTTCTTTCTTCAAAAAAAGTGGTTCAAAGATCCCACTTTGAAAAGCGATATCAGAAGTTTTGACTAGCTACCGGTGTAGCTCAAATTAAAGAGTTTATTTCATCAGGCATTCTTGATAATTATATTGATATAATTAACTCATTTAAAAATAATTTATAACACCTTAAAAAAAAATACAACCATTGTTATTTATTATATATGGATGAATCAATATATAAATATTTTCATATCTACCATCCTGCGGACTACAGAATGCGTTCGATCGCACATATGATGCATGGCTATGTCATAAAAGAATGACAAATTCTCTGCTGTCGAAGATAACATAAAATTTATATATGGACCATAAAGGCCTTCATTTTGCTCGAGATGAGAAAGAATGTTGGCACCATGTCGGTTATAAACTGTCCCATTGACCAGCGAGTTACGTTATTTCTCAATGTTAGAGCGCTAGATAGACCGGGCTCATGTGAATTTGGTAGCCATTATATTATTAAATATTAGATATGTTTAAAAATTTAAATTCATATAAAAAAAAATGATCTTAATTGTTTGAAGGAATAATGAGAATAATGTTATCTTATTTCATGTAAAAGTGTATTTTACTAATCAATATATTATTGTAATATTTTAAATAATTGAGATGTTACGTAATATTTTTTATACCATGTTATTCTCACAGTTCTTAATTATAATACTTTACATTATATTAATTATACGTAACATCTGATTATCAATCATCCCTCTATATTTCTCTTGTTACAAGTGACTACCCTTAAAACTTACGGCTATCGTTTAATGTTTAAGTTACTGTTGTTTTCTTTTTAGGTTACTTTTATATATATTTTTTTTACAGTAACATATTTTAGAGAAAAAATGAATTGAGTTGTTTATTCCTATCATTTTATGAGTTCACAATATCACAAACGACTTACCGACAAACAACAACATACTAACTGCGACTATGCAGACGACACTACTATCATTTCGAAAAACACGGACCTTTTACAGGCTACACTAGCACTACAACATAGCCTAAAAAATATACAGACACGGTGCACACGATGGAAAATTAAGATTAAGATTAATCACGACAAGCCACAATAAGTCACATTTACTCTACGACACAAAACATGCCCTTCAGTTTACATTGACAATCACCCTATATCACAAACAAACACAGTAACTTATTTAGGACTTACCTATGACAGAAAGTTGACATGGGGCCAACACGTTAAGACAAAACGTAAAACGCTAAATTTCCGACTGTGACAATTATATTCTATAGTACACAGAGGTTCTAAACTATCGCTCAGACAGAAGCTTAACGTATACAATTACTTACTAAAACCTATATGGACTTACGCCTGCCAAATTAATGGACCTGCTAAAAAGACACAGATTCAGAAAATACAAACTTTTCAATCAAAAATTTTAAGACTAGCAACAAACTCACCACTATAAGTTTCAAACGAGACCATTCACACCGACCTACGCATTCCGACTGTAACGTATGTAACGGCATGGAAATTTAAATAAATTTATACGACCGATGGGAATACATGACATTCCTGTAACTCGGTTTAGGTTGAAGAGGAGTTGGATGCGGGACCTCCTAATATAATAAAATAATTTAGCTAACGTTAACCACTGGGTACTATCTCCCTTATGCCAGCTCATGCTATGCCTGGATAGAAGATCTCATTTTCTGGTTCTAAATGTACATTTACAGGTGCAAAAAAAAAAAAAAAAAAAAAAGATAAAAATAAAAAGGATATTAAAACTATTAAACATTACTTTATGAAATTTTTTAAGCATAGTTCTCACTAAAACGGGGTTGAAATACAATATATAAATTGAGATATTAAAATCAAATCGAATTGTTCCATAGCCCAATTACACAATTCACACACATAAAATATTAAATATAAAAGCAAGATGGTACGGTCAGAATAACTCAAATAGTAAAAAAACTGTTTATTCTGAGCCAACGTTTCGACCCACTTTGCAGGGCTTTGTCATGGCTTATAAAGATAAAAATAACTAAAATAATGTAACAAAGTAAGAGAATATATTTATTACTTTATTTTAGTTGTTTTTATGTTTTTTAGCCCTGATGAAGGCCTGCGAAGTGGTGTGAAATGTTGGCTCACACTAGTTTTTTTTTTTTACTATTTGTGTTATTTACGGTCAATAAATGATCTTCCTATAAAATATTAATATCGAACCTGAACATGGGAGAAAAAAAAATTAAGAATAACTTAATTGCTAAAATTTTACCGCTTTTTTTGGTGTAACGATAACTGAGACGATCCATGATATTTTTACGGACACATCTTTAAAAAAAAAAATGTATAAATAATACCGTAATCAAATCGAAATAAAATCTTAGGAGGTGTTTACTGGATATATTTAATAAAGCTACTGAAAATTTAAAAAAGTAGACTTATACCGGTCCTCACAATAGGTATGTTAAATCTTATAGCAGTGAAAATTACTAATGTCACAGGTAGAGGGTTATTATTATTCTAAGTCATGTCTTAATTTAAATGGAAATAAATATATGTATGTCTGATTCTTAAAAGAAAACTTTTAACAAGGCTAAAAAATAAGAAAATCTTAGTTACAGATTGAGTTTTTCCTGGATATTATTATAAATCATATTTTGTTTGACATATGCATCACGGTGACCCATTTTCTGTCATTGATGTATGTCTGCGTAGGATTATTAAGTTGTAAATAGAAAGGTTTCAGATAGGAGTCTTGAGTAGTGTGGATGCAAGTATTGAAAGTACTTTAGAAGATTCATATAATCTTAGTCCAATGTTATTTCTAGATTTAGTTTCGAAATGAATTTTTTTTAATAAAGTACAACAATTTTTTTTCCAGTATTTATGTTTCTAAAAGTTACAGCTATTTTAAATAATGATAGTTGGTAAATAAATGAATTGAGCAATGTTAATGCGTTTTATGTGTTACCAGAAATAAAAGGAAAGGATATTGTGGAGTAATTTTCCCAGGATGTAGGAAAGTTTATAAATAACTCTGAATTTTCATTTTATTCGTATTTCTACCGACACGATGACGTCCGACCGTGGGACGCAGAAAAACAAACAAATTGATTGGAGCGTAGGTACGTACTCTGGGCCCGAATAACACTCAATCGGGAGGGGGGGGGGAAGGGAGCAGCTCAAATAAAATACAACAAAACAAAATTTTGATACAATCAAACATATTATTCTAAATTTGCACCCCCCATGAACTCCCACGTTCAAACATCACTTTCCAACTGTGGTACACTTTGTCCCGTAGTGACACTCATTTATACATATATATCTCTTGGTTAATTATTTCAGACATCATGAACTGTCGTGTTACTTACCGTTTCAGATTTGAATAAAATGGTAAGTAAATAACGTGTACTGAAATAAACAGGGGGCAAATATATGATTACTTTTTTACTGTTTGAAAACGAAATTCTGAACCGCTACAACCCATGACCGATCCTTCATGGGTTGTAGCGGTTCAGATACTTTGCAAGGAAGTATGTTTCTTGAACAAAGATTGTGCAAGGAGGTGATTTTTTTAATGATCACTTTCAAATTCCAGATTTACCTCGAATTAATGATACCCACTTTATTGAGGTTGAGTCGATCCCGGAAAGCCTCCGAACTCGAAGGGTTGACTCACGGCTGCAATAACATATAATGAAATGTCTTATTTGAGACAGGTTTATTTAGTTATAATAATAGTTAGTTATAGTAAAAATCTCCATATAGTCTCACACTTTTTATTTTTTTTGAAACTCCTACGTTCGGCCATTCCGGCCATTCTCAAGGATCTATCAACTTATTTCCATTATAACAGCTAACATTGGTTATCAAACTGTTGCAGGCTATTATATCATTGTCAAATTTTATCATTAGTCAATAACCTGCTATAATCATAATTTCACTTATTACAATTATAGAATTTATAATATATATTATTAACACTATCACTATATCAACAATATTACATAGAGTATAATATAAATTGTAAACTGAATAATTATAATAAGTAAAATTGTGATAATAGTAGGTTACTAACTAATGATAGAATTTGACAGGGGGATAATAGCCTGCAACAGTTTGATAACCAACAACTTTAACTGTGATAATGCAAGAAAGTTGATAGATCCTTGAGAATAAAAAGTATGAGACTATATGGATATTTTTACTATAACTAATAATTAGCTGGCACAGTCAGATTCGAACCCGGATTCTAGGTGTTAGTAGCACAGCGTTTCTAGTATTTACCAGATTCAAACCTAACGCGTATGGGGAGTACAGCCCGGGCTCCCTTCCTCCTGAAGGGATATAAGGGAGGGATATATATTCAGGAGGCCTAA
>NW_027109687.1:762258-770537 GCF_000696795.3 Halyomorpha halys
CCGGGCTCCCTTCCTCCTGAAGGGATATAAGGGAGGGATATATATTCAGGAGGCCTAACAATTCAAACCTAACGCGTATGGGGAGTACAGCCCGGCCTCCCTTCCTCCTGAAGGGATATAAACAGGAGGAAGGATATATATTCAGGAGGCCAGTTTTCCCGAGGATACGGGGCCTCCAGGAGTAGGCTAATCACCCGTCTAGAGAACAACGATTCAAAGCAATTCAACAAACCTCGGATGCGGAGTTTTAGGGCTGCATGCAGATAGGCGGAATGCACTAATGGCCAAGGGTGTACCTGGAGACTTGCTGGCGGCCTTACTGTCAGCCTACCAAGGAGCTATGGCAGTGTTAAGAATAAATGGTATGGAATCGGAACCTTTCCAATTGCGGGAGGAGTTATACAGGGAGATAGCTTAAGTCCCCTCCTATTTATAAATGTTGTAGACGAAATCCACAAAATCTGCAAACGACGAACTTCGTGGACAACCATTGGGAAATGGAATATAAAAACAGTTTCCGTACAAAACCTTTTATAAGCGAATGACATAGTCCTAATAGCAGGCACCAAGACCAATCTACAACAAGCTTTGGTAGAATGGGAAGAAGAGTTGCTCAGGAAAGGGATGCAAATTAACACCTCCAAGAGTAAAGTGCTGATTATGGCAAGGGAAGAACAGGAAGATGTCCTATTAATCTGCAATGGCGAGACACTTGAAGTAGTGAAGGAATATAGCTATAGAATATAGTAGCTCGAGTGAGATAGACGCCGAAATATCAAACAGAATATGTAAGGCGAATCAAGTGTATTACCAGATTACTAATACTATCATCGCCCACCGTGAATTAGACAAGAAGAACAAAATGCATGTATATGTCACTCTGTTTACCCTCCTACACTCACCTACGGCGGAGAAAGCTAGACAGGGACTCTAGTCGCATAACGGCAGCGAAAATGAGGTTTCTTCGCAGATTTGATGGGAGAACTAGTACGGATCGCATTAGAAACGAAAGCATTAGAGAGCATATAGGAGTTACAGAACTTAAAACCACTCTAGAAAGACGGCAACTCCAGTGGTTTGGACATGTTTGTCGCATAAACGAGGACATGAATCCTATATAGGAAAGGTATTAGAGGATTGACCCACAGGAAGGAGACCACGCGGACGCCTCAGAATTACATACTAAGAGTATATCCAAAGAATTGGAAGTAAAAGATGCAAATCCCTCAATGAGATGAAGCGGCTAAGCAGGGACCGGGGACAGTGGTTGTGCTGGAGTGAGGCTCCTCGGCGCTAGCTAATGGCATAAGAGGAAGATGAAGAAGAAGAAGATTGCTTACAACTGTATGAATATATCTTCAATTTAAGTGAGGCCGAATGTGTTCTTTGAAGGAATAAACAAGGAATGTAAATGCGGTAATAATAGAAAGATAGAATACGTAAACATACAATCTGAGATAAATCTTGAATTAAGAATTTTAAAACAGGAACTAATTACCAATAAAATCAAAACTTGTGTTGCTGAAATCGTAGATATAGCGGTTAATTTATTAATTCAATGTGGAAACTAAATCAAAACTGTCGAAATAGATTTAAAATAAAATAAAAATCATTTTAACAGTGTGTGCATACTACTCCAAAGCAAGAGGCAGACAGACGTCCGGCATTGATGAGAAAAGACCGACTTCTTGATCGATCAGAATCAATTCCTCGATCGCAAATGATAATCTATCAGGAGTATTAATAGAAATAGGATAAAATGTTAAGTGATAAAATTACTTAAATCAAGAATGCCTACAAAATATTTTCGAATTTCTTTCTTTTTTTCAAAAATAATACCTCAATTTAAAAATATATAAGTGTGTTATAATTCATAGATTTTGCACTCTTGAATATTATTATAGATGTAAATGAATTATTTAGAATCAGTTTAAAAATGATCCCTAACCCACTGTGATGGGACAGGTTTTAAAGAAGTACTACTTTAAAGACGGGCGGAGCGGACTTAGTGCTAAGCTCGAGGATTAAATAGTATACTTTTTCTCGGGATACAGCTTAATACAATTAACTCTCTCTTCTACTTATAAAGTGTGTAGGAAAACTGTTGGCTTAGCACTCTCTGCACTTAGTTAAAGTTGAGAAAAAATATCTGCTTCTGTATTTTAGTAATAATAGCCACTAATACCAAATTACAATTTCACAAGACAGCTTAGAGACCCATCCGTTCGATGATGGTTCTACTATTGATCTTTTTAAAATTTATTTTTATTACCTCCTCCTGGCAAATTCTATAGGTAGAGTTTTCGTTTCTTGGGGCCGCAACGAAACAAAAGTCAACACGACCAGATCGGAATCAAACTTACGCCACTGCAGTGAATCCAATAGACCTAGTGTTATTTAACTTGAGAGACCTAACACTATTCTTCCCTCGATTTTACGGACGTTCTCTCCCATTACATTTCAAAATTATACATACAGAATTACCAAAATGTTGCTATATTTAGAAGTTCTATCGACAACTTTAAAAATTTAGCAGTTTTATTTTTTTTCATATTTTATGGTTTATTTTTTATTATGTATCGAGTAGTTTACCGTAGCAATTATTCTAGTAGAATATGATAAGGAAGGTGATCAGAATTCAAATATATAAACACATTTCAAAATTATTTCTATTCTATTGTTTTAATTATTCTACATTAAATAGTTTAACGATAGTTATTTGTTTTAATACTACATAGATTCATGCCTATTCCCTAGATTGAATATAATATTTTGGAATATTTTTTGTAACGAATATCGCTGCTTTGCTTGAATAACGGCACATCTGACAAACAATTTTAATTTTTATTTTGTGTTTGAGGTATAGCATATATTTTAACGTAGACGGGAGTTAATTTGTAACAGCTCTTATTGCTTAGGGAAGTCTGTAGAAAGACCTCAGTAAAGAAAGTAACCGCAGTATAGGTAGCAATACTAAATGTTTTTTTATTTTGTGAGATGTGTCATTATTTCTAGTTTTAATTACATTCAGGCATAATTTGCCAAATAAAACCTCTGTAACCTATTGTAAATCTCTACAAATTAATATATCTTATATTTAAATTAATTAGGTTTATTATTTAAATTAATTACTTTTAATTTGAATAAATAGGTTTTTGTCATGAATTCCTGATCAAAAGAACTAGAATATTTCTTATTATTTATTTTTCTAGTAGTCCAAGAATGAATTGTATGGTTGTATAATATTATATACGGCTCCAGTTGTTTTCGTCAACCAGCGCCTGAAAGAGGCTCGTTACATACTGCCAAGACCTTGGCGTTATGCGGGCTCATAGCGCCTGCACAAATAAATTGCTTTATTTCTTAATACAATTATATTATTTTAGTTACTGTTAGGGAAAAACTTGTACTCTGATTCGGTATTTTTTTGCTTATAGTAATGATTTACAATCGAATTTAGTCCATCAATGACTCAGGCTGTTGTTAATATAAGATTCATAAGCTGGTGATATTTTAGTTCTTTTCGTGTTCAGAAGAGATGAGTTGGCATGAGTTGGAAATGTTTATTCCTGAGGTTGACGTAGAATATTTTGTTTATTAATTAAATTTAGTGAAATAATTTTAACATTAGTCAATTATTGGACAATATTATTCAATGAATATTTCCAATGATATAAACCTATTCATTTTAATTTAATGTAATATTACTGCATCAATATATGTTAAGGACTAATTATAAAACTCTGGCTTGATTGACTCGCGTTACCTTCCCAATCTAGAAACGCATTAGTATTATATATTATGATATATGGGTGCTATTTCCAAATCAGATACTCGATTTATTGCTCGAAAATTATTTTAGTAACGACAACACCTCGTTTTTAAAAGACCTGCATAACGGTTTATGGGAGTAGTATAGTATTCGTAATTATCATTCTACTTTTTCATAATTCATTTAATGATCGTGTGCACGTCAACAAGGACAGTGAGGACGAGTTATTACAGAGCCATATAATTATTATTGTTGAAAGATATATTGACTTTAGGGTAAAAATTAATTTATAAATATTAAATCCAAAACTTCTATGAGCTGAGAAATGTATAACTTATTATTGTATGTTTTTCATTAAGAATTATCACGATTTTTCATCAAGAAAAACAATCAATACAACCTGTAGTATAGAGGAAAGTGTACTTGAGGAAAAGGTTTGTTAACATTATTCTCCCCTTGGCGTTTGTTTGTTCCTCCTCTTTTGTTTAATTACAGACTTCCGCTTGAAAGCATCTCTTTCATTTTTCAAATAATTTGTTTTAAATAAAAAAAAAGTAAATTTCAATCAGATCATGAGTTTAATTTAAAGTACATAAAACAGGTCGTGCTATTATTTCTAATTGTTATTTATAACATTATAAAAGTTGTTATTTTTTAAAAATTTATATATGTTTTGAATAAAAATGTTTAACGATAAAATTTAAATCCTCTCTTCAAAAACTCATCATTTAAGATGTCATTAAATTTTTTCCAAGGAAATATTTTTCATTAATCAATTTCGCTTTTAAGTTTTTTCTTTTGTTTAGTAATGAACTAACATTAAATCGAAAATAATTCGACATATATTTTATTAGTTGCTTCATTCTATTGAAATACATTTTAAATCATATTTAGTAAAGAAAGTTGTGCATAAAGGTTACAATGATATAACGATTTTTTAAATGCTGAAATCGATGAAAAACAGCAACAATATTTTTTTTTTATTTCACTACTCGTCTACAAATGATGGCTAAACGTCCACTATTTTTACGGAGACATAAAGAAAGTTTTAAGGCGTAAAAGTAATGTATGCTTCTATTAACCTTTGTTTATTATTATAAATTCGTAGGAAATGTGAGAACGTCAATTGCTCCAGGTTGGAGACCTATAGACATCATTTACGTCAAAGGGTTAATTTCCATGGTTAAATTTGGCCGCAGTATTTTATAAACAAGTGTAAAGGTTATGTTAATGCCAATGGGTGTCTCGAAGTTTGGTGTGAACTTACATTAACAAAATAAATTGATACATTGATATTGACTTATAAGGATTACTATTAATATTAATGTGATGATTACAAGGGTCTCGTGCTTTATCTATAATTAAGGTTTGTATAGATTTTTTTTCATAAGTGCTTAGTTCTTATACTTTAATGCAATATTAGTTTTATCTTTGTTGATAACAGGTATAAAAACTTATTTTCAATGATCAAGTTTATGATAAATGTATGAATTAAAAATGTTTTATTTGCTCTTTTTTTTCTTGTTAACGATTATAGAGGTCTGATTATAATTTTTGGAAATTTACTTTTAACAATATTTTTTCTGGTAAAATTCTTATACTTTTCTTTTGAAAAATTACGGTGGATATAATATAATAGTTTACAAAAATTAACATTCCGGTATAATCCATTTATTCAGTGCTTAATAGTTATAGAATAAATATTGAAATCATAATGTCATATAAAGTAAGTCATGCTGCCTGCTGGAAGGTATAGTAGGCATAGTATTTTACTCAATGAATTCAATTTTTTTTTTAGTTTTATATATTTTCGATAACTATGTATTAAGCATATACTTATTTGATGATTTTAAATTTATTTCCTCTAATGGATCTTTTGATCTGAAATGATTGTGTTTTGAAACTTGAATTGTGTTCTTATGGGACATTGTCACAGAACTAAGTTGTTTTTTTTCAACTATCAAGAACATGTTAGTTGCAGGTTCAAAATTGTCCCATTGGAAGTATATAGCACAGCCTGGATCGGTGAGATGTATTCTAGTACCTCTTTATCAACAAAGACTTACAACAAAAATACAAAACTATGTGCTCTCAGGTTTCGGGAGATATAGAACTGTTGGACTGTTAAAAAAAAAAAAAATAGTGAAAAGAGAGGGATGATTTATAAAGGATATATGTTTAATTAGATGAGGGGGGGGGCCGTGGGGCGGGCGTTATATTGATCGGGGGCGGTAGTGGAGGGGGTAAGGCCCTTCGCGAGGCTAGCTCCAGTAGTGCGACCGACCCCGAGCCCCGTGCCGCTGCTTCTTCTGTCTGTGATCAAATACTATTTATCTAGGGCATATCGCTTCTCTCTCAATTATCGACACTCATTTAATATCCAGCTCTGCCTACTCATCCACTCTCAGGCAGAAAACCCCATTCTAACAGGCATAATAACGCATTCTTACATATAATAACAATAATAATAGATTTTATCTATATTTATACTTTTAAATAAACACCATCTGGCACAAAAAACAACAGCAAATAATAAAATAATGCGACCTTACTTAACCATTTAAAAAAAAATCAAACTCAGTTAGGAATCATATCCCAAAAGGTAAAAATAAACTTGAAAACACAGCCTATTTTATTTTATAATCAAATTTGATAGTTATTTAAATGAGCGAGGGGTATTTGTGATCTAGGTGGCTGGGAGAACCTCCACACCCCTTATCGACAACGGAGCCACGTTGTGTTCTAGCAAGGTGATCAGTGTTCAGTTAAGTGTTATAGTTCAGTGTTGCTCCGGCTTCACATGATATTTGTCCTCTCTTGAATCTTCATTACGATTCACAAATGTAAGTATACTTTATATATTAATATAAGATAAAGGTGTTTTCATGTGTGCGCAAGCACTCTCCCACAGAGGAGGTTCTATGGATGTTGTATTTCGATCTTCTCAGCTGGTCTATCCCAACTCGCTTGTTTTAGTTCTTATCTCAATCACATTAAATATATCTACATTACTATGGCTACAATATGTATTGCTGCTTCATTGATATTTACAGCTCACTCAAAAATTATGTTTAAAAAGATTTATAAATTTAAAGATTTTCATCCTCTGATCGACTTGCCTAGTTGAATTCAGAAGATATTACTGTCATTCTGTACACATACTAAATCATAACCTTGGATGTTTTTATTTTTTATAAAAGCAATATTTTAGTTAACTTTTGAAACGTTACATGGAAACAATTAGATGATTTTAAAAAAAATGTTTTTCCTAAACAAAAACAAATATCCTATTTGTATTTATTTTGTTTAAACTTCATCATAAAATCATTGACTTATGGACTATATTATAATGCTTAGTTATATTTTTAATCTATTTCAAGTAATTCTTTGTCTAGTAGACATTCGTCTATAAAAGATCCCAATGATTAGAAAGTTATGTTCTGAGTAAATGTATGGATTTGAGCTATTAGATGTCGCAACATAGAAACATGTTATAACATAATTTTGATTGAAATAAACAATTTATTTTTATTTTTCAATGATCTTTAAGTCAGTTTTTAACAAAAGACTACCAATCCTTAAAGAAACATTTAGTTTTCATTGAACATTGCAATAATAATACATAGTCATAATGAAGTTGTCATTTCTTCATTCAATAAATATTGATTTGCATTTTATTTTATTATCTTTTATTATCATGTTTTATTTTTTATATAAAATTGATAATTTAAATCTATTTCATTTAAAATAATATTATTTAGTAAAAATGCTCTAATATAGAAGGGTGTTATGGTTCCAAATTGGTAGGGTATGATTATTTCATAGTACATAACTATTCAGTGACATCACGTTTAGAATTTAATAACTGCTAGTCTTACTGAACTGGAATAAAATATTTTCCTTAAAATATATAGTTTAGTTCAGTTACAAGTTATTTCAAGAGATAAAGTGGATAAGGGAGTACGATAGAAACGTTTCTAAAATGTATGTGTATCTGACCTGGTTTCTAGTCCATGGCGTGGCCAGCTGAGAACTCACCATTTTTCACTATTAAACAAAATTAATCCAATAGAGCTTTATTTTCGTGAATAAATATTTCAGAACTAGAATTATTTAAAAAAAAAAAAAAAAAAAAAAAGATCGGTATAATTTATTGAAGCGTCGTCTTTTAAAAAATGTATCATTTCCCATCGTCAGGTGTTCAAGGTGAAGAGAATAATTTTTTTCTGACGATACCATTGTTTTATAATGATCCATGACAGAGTAATGATTTTGAAATTATGCTACCCTGCCCAGCTCATTAATAATTTTCCAGAAGGGATGGAAGGAATCGATCGCAGAAATTGCAGTTTCAATCTTTCATTAAAGTGCAAATACACGCAACCCTGCCTGACAGGACTTTAGAAAACCTTGATCACATTTTTATTGGAATTACCTAACCAAACTGCTAGCTGATATATTACATGAAATAAAATTAAAAATATTATTAAATTTAAATGAAATTTAA
>NW_027109687.1:770596-791714 GCF_000696795.3 Halyomorpha halys
ATACATATACATATATTCAAATGATTTTGTTTTGAAATTACCATCTTGAAGGTATAGAAGACGAGACGAAAAATTCGACTTCTAGAAGTCAGTTAAAAATATTTCTGGATTCACAACTTTATATAAGTAACATAAACAACAAGTTAGACGAGTTTCAGCACATCTGTGACTTGGGGCAGTAACAAACAATGTCCATTTCCAGAGTTTTTTATGTAGCAAGGTTGTCTGTCAATGAATAAACTTTCACTTGAAAACACTAACAATGTCCTCAGAAGTCTGTAGCTAAAGTTTTTTTCATGCCACTTTTGATGGAATTTTTTGTTGCTCAAAGCCTCAGATATGTTCCTGATTCTCAAAATTTTAGATTTTTGATACAAATTAGAACTTTAAATGCTCATCTGATTTTGTTTACCAAACCAGGATTTCAAGTTGAAAGCGGTTTTGACAAAATTTAGTGCACATCTGTATTAATATATTTCTTTTTAATTATTGTAAAATATTTAGATAAAAATGCATTTTGTGTTTAAAATACCATTCTGGATACGTTTTCAAAAAATATTAATTAATATAGATTTTTTTTGTTGAGCTGAAATATGTATATTTTGATTAATATAGGCACATATATATATATATATTGATCTGTTTAGATATATTGTCATACGCCTAGTGTAGTCTAACAAATGTTGACATCTTAAAGAAACATAACGTTAAATAAATTCTGAGCTAAGGACAGAATATAGATCCAGATAAAATACTTCATAAATAAAATAAAATAAAACATTAATAAAATACCATTGATGAATTTGTAATGCTAATTTAGTATAAGTTAAAATGTTAGTAGAAAAAAAATATTTTTTGATTGTTAAAAAAAATATTTTTTTATTGGGTCCTGTTTAAAATGGAATCCATTTCCGTTTTCAATCATTTTAAAGTAATTTTCTTAATTACTTAATACTGTATTTTCCAAGGCTTTTCCAAATAGACTGAATCGTATTCAGTACATTCTGGTCAACAAAAACCTCTGTACTTACCTGTTAAGTTTTTGGTTATTGCAATATGTTGCCAATGTATTGAAATGAGACTGAACAAAATTAAATTTTCGTTGGGTTATGTCTTTATTATGAACGAATTGTTAGTCTCATATTTTTTATTTACGCCTACTGACATATTGGTGTACTTAAATTCTATAAAATAGCTAATGAATAATAGCTTCTATAAAAACCTGGGATTAGCGTACCCTTTCAAAATTACTTTCTAAAAAAATAAAGCAATTTTAATTTTTTTCTGAATTCCAAAGATAACCGAGCTCTGTTGTGGATTAGACAAAAGTTTGAAAATTCAATAAAAGAGCACCAAGAAACTCCATAATTAATTTCAACTTTGAGGTTAAATATTCTAAGAAGGTACAAAAAAAAAGTTAATTATAGTGAACAACAAATGCTGCTCCCGGAGGAGTGTGCATAGGAGTAAAATTTTATATTATATTAAAATTAAACTTATAATATCTTCTCACACTCAATTTTTAATTACAATTATGTTAATATGAAATCTGTAGAAATTTTTATTCAAAAACATTGTTTGTGATGTTAAATGTTTGTCCATTCGGAGTGTTTAATCGCAGGGAAGTCTGGTTTAGTAACTTTTTCAATTTATTTTTTATAAGCACCCATACTTGGTCCTTTTTATTTTTTTTGAAGCAGTTTCAATGGCGCAACTTTACCAACCTGATGAAGTTCACTGCCAGGTGCCGATGGCGTGTAGTCACATTTTAACAAACATTTCTGGTAAAACAATGAAATAATTCAAATCCCTTCAATTTTATGACGTGCGTTATACCTTTCTTCTTTTAAGCGTATTCAACACCCGATCATATCTTTCTTTTAAGGCATTGCCAACAAAGTTCTTGGTTTGATCATATTCAAAAAAACCTTTATGATTTCCCCTTATGTTTTATTTGTAAAATTTAACTTGAAAACTATAAAGCCGCTATAGACTTTGCCACAGATCTCTTCATGTAAACTTACTTAGAATCCCCATACCAGACTGTGACGATAAGAACCTGCTCGTAGATTTTGATTAATACAACACTTACTTGACAAAGCTCTAAACTTCCCAATAACTACAAATAACTCTTATACACTATCATAATCAGATCTATTTGGACTTATGGCATTGAGCTTTGGTGCTCCACCTAACTAACAATTTCCTCTCGTATGGAATTCTTATAATACAAAATCCTTTATTCACCTTATTATGACACAAATAAACTCATCCATAAAAATCTCAATATCCCATTTGGTCCGAAATAGGTATTCCTATATAGAGATAAATAGATATACTTATAGCTATCACGGGACATTTTTTGCGGTGATATGATGAAATAAATGCTATTCAAGTGCAAAATATGCTTTGTTATAGCATTTTCTTATAAAATTCTTTTAAATTTTATATTAACCTGTAGATTTTTTTAAGATTTCAGAAATAGATTTTTTATAAAGAAATCTTTGACGTAATATGTAAATTTTAGTCGAAGAATATGAAATTATGTTCTAGATCTGAGGTTCCCAATCTTTTTCAGGTTGCGGCTCCCTAAATAATCGGATTTTTTTTTCTTGAAAAATTGGAAAAATTTCCTTTTTAAAAGCGATTACCCACTTAACAGCGAAAAACTAAAACAGATACCTCCAATTTCCTTTGAATAATATAAAATATCTAATTTTAACTGTTTGGATAATATTTAAATAAATGGACCTACCATGTTGTTAGGTTAGTTGACAAATAAATTAAACATGATTTTTAAATTCACAACCAATTAATTGACCGTCCATTGATGATTAACATTATTAATGGGATAGATGGGCTTGATGTTTACTACACAATTTCTTAGATCTTGGAATAAAATTGAGTATGGCGACCCTTATTTCTTGTTCAATATTAATTTTCGAGGGATATTTACTTTTTATTACCGAGAACGCCGAAAAACCAGCTTCGCACAAATAGGATGTTGCAAATGGAATTACTATTCCTAGAGCTTCACCACTAAGTAGTGGATATTCATCTTTTACTGATATACAAAAATCATAAAGTTCCATGGTACCAAATTTTAATTTAAAGTATTATCGCAAGACAAGTCAATAAGAGATTCCTCTCCTAAAGAATTAAATTCTGATGGAGTCTTGGCTTTAAATGAGTCTTGAATCCATGTAAATTTATAATTCTCTGCTTCAAAGTATTTTTCGAAATTTTTTATAAGCTCTAATACGTGATAGTGGATTTTATATTGCAAGATAAATTAATTTCATTGGAGGCTACAAACCGGTGTAAAATCGAAAATAATCACTGATACTCTCTTCATTAATTTTTATTTTCCATAGCTGTAATTTTTTTTTGAATAATTAAAAATTTCCCGGCACTCTCATGCCGGCACTGCCGCACACTTTGGGAATCACTGTTCTAGATAATCACATAAGACACAGACACTATTCATTAGGGGTATTCATGATATTGTGCTAAATGCAAAATGTTTTACCATGTTAAATGTTATTAGTATAGTATTGTGAGCAGCCCTATTTAAAGTCATGTTGAATGGTAAATGCATGCTTGCGGATTTTCTTAACAACTTGTTTAGTAACCTTTCCTTCCAAAACTTCATGTTACTGTTTACTTCTAAGTTTTGATTACAGTAATTTATTACAACATCCCTAAAATAAGAAAATTAGAAGTGTAAAAGTTTGGCTACTGATTATATTTTTAAAAAGTCCAAAACACAGGACAAAAGAAAAAACAAAACACAAACTACGAGTCAGTAATTACATCTAACACGACGACAAATATAACGGTGACAAGATCAGCTGGTATGTTTCGTGATGTCATTCTCCATTTAACAGACCTAGTAACAGTCTCAGCCATGTTACATATTATTTCGTTTTAACTTGGAAAAATAAGGAAATATTTCTCCATTTAACATACGTTTTTCCATTTAACATGTTAAACTCAACATCATGACCTCCCCTATTTTCGATTTCCCTTGAGTGGAACTCAAATATATATTGCGAATAGGCGCGAAGACGTGTTGAGTTGCTAATGCACACAGCATACTGATCAGTCCAACAGAAAAGAAAGAGGGTTAGTGGTATACAGACTGAATATTGAGAATTTCTCTTTTTCCAGGAAAAAGTTGAAAAAAAGGAAGCCAAGGCAGAGATGGTGTTGTACAGATGCCAGTGAGTACAGAATAATGCTTTCTGCCATCCTCTGTAACTGGCTCTTTTCAATGCCCAGAGCTTCTTAAAAAATTACTTGTTTTAAGAGGGCTGGCTTCCCTACTTCCCAACCAAGACTTTTTTAAGTATATTTTTCTTTTACCAAAGTCCTCTCTTTAGACTCCCTGACTCTCTGTTAGTAATAAATGTATTTATATACATGTGTCCTCCTCTCATTTTGTATATTTTGATTCTAATCATTTATTCAAACCTTTTTGTAGGATCTACTATTAGTGTTTTCTTTTAAGTCGCACTAAATGTAAAGATATCTACCAAATCTTGTCGAAGCCTCCGTAGGTAGGTGATAGACTTTTTTGAAAACATTTAAAGTTTTTCTTCTTTCCTTATCAGATTTGTGGCTTCATTACACGGTGAAGCTGGGGGAATGTGCAATAATAAAATTTTCTGTGCTTTGTATTGTTTATCAAAAGAATTTTTTCTGAATATTAACATACAATGACGTATTTATCATCTGAAAGATTTTTTTTGTCTCTCAAAAATTTTCACGATGTTTTGCTGTAGTATAATGAATCTTTAGATTATTACAGTTTAGCAATCAATAACTTCTAAAATTCTTATTGCAGTTTTTAATTGTCATTATCCTTGTTTCCTCATTTGTTACCTATTGTTCATGTTTATTGTTTGGCATGGTATGTTCGTCGTGTTAACCAAATTCAGTTTACCTGGAAATTCTTGGCATTACTTCATCGTACATTCGTCAATACAATGATCTGTATTCCATAGCAGAACTATCAAAAGATTTTATATTTATCTTATGATTGGTATCCATTTGTTCGATACATATCGTTCGGCTATCAGAACCCATCATTTAAAAACCAAATCTTCTATTAACTCTTCTTAGTTATTAAATAAACAAAGAAATTCAATGGTCCCCTTTGACCAATTCTTCATCAAGTCTTGTACTCTGGCCATTTGACGTGCTGATGAGAAAAGCTGTAATCATCATTTTTGCTCAGACATAATTATTTTACATAAAAAACAAAACAAAAAAATAATAATAAAGGTTTGTAATCCTCATCAGAGATCTTTCAGACATAGTTAGTTTCATTCATAGTAAATCCATTTATTTGGATGAAATTTCTATTTGTTGATTAAATATTCTTAAAATTTTATGATTTGAAGTTTTGTGAAAAGTCATATTTTTTCACCAACGTTACGGGGCTCTTCCTCCATCTCCAGGATAAACAATCCGAAGTAATTTCACCGTATTATAATATAGACATCTTAATTTGACCTTGCATATATTTTAATACATAATTTTTTTTTTTTCGTTTCATTAATTACTCTGTCCTTTTGATTTTTATCCATAGTTGAATACTCTCTTCCAAGTTGAAATATTTCATAATGTACTTGAAATATTGAGTATTTTAATTTAAGTACCAAAAAGCTATATGAACGCTCAAACAAAGGTGTATATTTTATAAGATATTGAATATATTTCAGATTTTTCATTCTGAAAAATGGGAGAAGAGCGCGGAAACGTTGATAAATACAGGTAATAAAGACATTAAAAGGGTGGACATTTCACTAAACTATATAGTATAAAAAGAAAACTTTCTTATGTGAACAACATTAAATATATAAAATTTTGGTTTTGGTGATTCGATTACTATTACATAATAAATTAATTCATTATGTAAATTATATTAATTTACATTTGTATTTTTAAATGATTTAAAATAATATAGTATGAATTTATATTTGGTATTGATATTGGTATCTGGTGGGGCCAAGTTGGCCTAGTGGTCCTCTTTGCCAACCCCTGGTGGCTACCTGAGTTGTCGCGTACTAACCAAGGTGGGAGTGTTGAGATTCATTTCTGTGGACCTCCGAGAAATAAATATTAACTGCCCCCAGGAAGAATCGCATCCACAAGAACCGTGGGCTCTGGCACTTACACCCCAACCCGCACCGCCGTCACGTCCCTAAATTTATATTTATTAATTGCATAATTCTATTTATGTTTTTTTTTGTAAATGTTTGGTTCTGTTTATTTATTTATGATTAGTATGATTAGTGCTGCTATATTCAGTTAAACTGAACGGATTATTCAAGGCAGCTTTCAACTACTAACTTAGAGTTACAGAACTCAGTTAACTAATTCAGGAGGTGTGTATTTGTTCAATTAACTTGAGTTATTAAAGCTGGGATTGCTAAGGCAATTGCTTTGTGACTTTAAATAACAATTAGAATTCGTATTTTTCTAAAATTTACATGAAATCCGGATGGTTTACGAATTCATTTGATTAATTTATACTATACCTCGAGTAACCGCTGTAACACATAACATTAAATAATAATATTATTAAAAATTATATTTCTGAAAACTGATGAAATTGGAGTTAGTCTGTCAGATGTAGGTTCGGTAGGTTGGTAGTGCCCGGTTCCGAACGCTGTGGGTTGGATTCCCAACTGGGGCAGTTAATATTTTTTCTCGGCCGTCCCGAGAAATGAATCTTGACATTCCCACATTGATTGCGGCAACTCCAATGGTTGGCAAAAACTGACCATTAGGTCCATTTGCCAGACTAGTTTTCCTCACCATATACCAATACCATTAACAATAGTCTGTCAAACGGCTGCTTTTGATAATTAGTATGGAAAAGTATTGTTGCTGTTAGTAATATAAATATATATGTGTAACAAAATAGTGAAGTAAGTGAAAGTTGTGTGATTCGCAACTTTTTAGGTCTAGTGGATGATGTCAATCGGTTTCCAAAAGGTATCAGAAAATATATCATTATGATCACTTTTTTTTAATTTATTTAATGAAATTTAAAACTGTAAATATGATAAATAAATAAGAGAAATGTTTCAAACTCTTGTTTCATCCCACGTTGCAGAGCTTCGTCAGGGCTGTTTTTACACAAGTCAAAGTCAGAGTTCAATCTGTCACTTTGACTTTTAATCTCTGACAATGACTTCTGTCAAAAGAGCTCTGACGAAGCTCTGCAACGTGGGATGAAACATTGCCTCATTAAAATAGTTGCCACTATTTGAGTTTTTTTTACCGCACCCAGACCATATTGCATTTATTATTAGTTTAAATGAGAAGGTCGTGTGGCCATCTTCTTTTCAGACGCCTCGGAGGATTAGTGGGGATTGTTAAGGATGAGAGACTAAGAACTATTGGGTTAGGATGGTTAAGGAGTTTGGAATGAAAGGACATATCTATTTTAAGCCAAATCTGCAACGAAAGGGATGTTAAGGTCTTTGTGGATGAGTTTATTTGTAACGTAATAAGGAGCATCAAGAATTTTACGTAGGATTTTGGATTGGATGCAGGAGGAATTTGATGGTTTGGTAGAACCCGAGAGCTCAATTCCATATGTCTAAATTGGTTCGATTATTATAGTGTATAATGATTTTTTGTAGTTTAGAGTGTTTGTCAAATAGGTGTTGTAGCAATCGAAATCTACTTTATAGCATCAAGGATTTTACGGAGGATTTTGGATTATAAGGATTGGATACGGGAGAAATTTGATGGTTTAGTAGAGCTCCAGAGCTCAATTCCGTAAGTTCAAATTGTTCTGATTATCGTAGTATATAATATTTTTTTGTAATGAATGGGAAGATTAGAGAGTTTGTCAAATAGGTGTAGAGATCGAAATCTACGAGCAGTTTCTTGTCGTTTCAGTCTTGTATGAGAGTTCCAAGTAAGTTTTTTGTCAAGATGGAGTCTTAAGTAGTGAATATGTCCAACAGGCGTTAGTAATAAAGATGCTGTATGGTAGGAAGATAGAGGTTTACGACGGAGAGTAAAGGTGATCTAGTGGGATTTGTTAGGATTTATTTTGATTCTCCAGTTTTAACACAACTCTTTAATGGATGTTATGGGTGACTGTAGAGTTTGTGATGCAGTTGTATGGTCGTTGTTTACAGAAAGTACACATGTGTCATAAATCACTGATTTAGGATTTAGAAATTATTTTTAGAGGTATGGATACATGTGAAAACCACAAAAACAGTTAAAGAAATAATGTCATTCGGAATATGGGTTCTTTTATTGATTAACATAGGAAAGGAAAAAGTAAACTAAAAAAACTATCCCTAAACTTTTTGATAAGTGGAGGTATGATTTTGATTCATTAATAAAATTTAAAAAGAATGCCAAATTTTGATTATATAGTCGGATAAGACAAAAATGGTAGCTATAATAAAACAAGATGAATATGATAAGAAAATGAAAACAATATTGAACGTAGAAAATACATACAGAAAAACAGAAACAGACCCATCGCCTGAAATAACTAAACAAATAAAGAATTATGTTGAGGAACATCATAAATATAATTTAATTGATAAAAAGGCTATGAAAAATTTAATTAATAAAAATGTAACCATTCTAGAATATTTTGAGTTGGTTAAACATCATAAAGAGGATAAGGCGCTGAGATCAATTGTTAATAGTATAAATGGGCCAATCTATCATCATCAAAAATAGTTGTACAAATGTTTATAAAGGTGAGAATATTGACATTATAAATGTTATTGATGCTAAAGAAAAACTGAAGGAAATCAAAATTGAAAAAGATTAAAAGGGATTATAGTCAGTTATGATGCTGTCTCACTATTTACTAATATACCTCTTAAATAAGTTTATATAATAATATGTGATAAATCAGATGATATTAAGACATTATCAGATGATATTAAAACATAATCAGATGATATTAAGACATGACTATAAAGGACAAAATATTGTTTTATGAAGGTATCAGAAATCGTTGTGATAACGGTATTTTAACATACAATATACAGACAGATATTTGGGTTCCCTATGGTGATAATATATCAGTTTCATTAGCTGGATTAATGTTGAATGATTTAATTAAAAATTATGTAATCTACTCTGGAATAAATTTAAAAATTAGTTCAAATATGTGGATGATTTAGTTTGCCTTTTGAAAAAGAGTGGTGTTGATAAATTGCTAAAAGCGATGAAAGATTAAATTTGACAATGGAGTTGGAGCAAGAGAGGAAATTAAGATTTTTGGATATGCTGATCTCTTTTTCTTTGTTTACTTTTATGAAGTATGTTACCTGAACAGAGAGTTTCAGTGAAAGACTTTCCTCTTGGCAGGTATAATATGCGCTAGGAAAATTATTTTTGGGTTGGAATGATTACAGAAATATATTTGAAGTCTATATTGTTTCAGAAATTGCATGCATTGAACAGAATAAAAATACAATGAATGTATACATATAAACAAAATGAAAGAATTATAAAACAAATTAATCTTATTCATTAATAAAAAGGAAAAACGACTTAATACTTTACAAACACAAACTAATTTAATAATAAAAAAAAATAAAGAAAAATTTCTTCAATGTGCCTTGAGCAAATTTTTGTAAATGTTTATATTTAAGATCACCAGATGACAGTTGAGAGTTCTAGAAGCACTCAGAATTGGGGCCCCTGTGTGAGAGAAGTGGCCTGGACAAAAGTCTACCACGGTCTTACCATGGAGCCTGCGAAGCTGGGGGAAAATTAAAACAATGCAATGCCGTCATAGCTAACAATCGTAGACTGCCTCTCCTTTACCGTCAGAAAAGATCTAACCGCTTTTGTTTACAATCATATGTTTACTTTTAGTGAACAAATGCCTTATAGTTAATATAAATCTATTTCACATATTAACTAATCCAATAAAAATTATAACATTTTTAATTTAATGTTGCTTCAACATACCATATCGTTTTCTTCTTCTGTTACATTTTAATTTTACACTCTTTTAAATTACTTTTACCAATTTAGTTTATGGATTATAATGTCACCCAACAGGTGATGGAACTCATCTTCTTGTTTTCATCTTAAATGGAGCTTTATCATACAAAAATAAAATCTGTTAAGGGTTTAGTAAACTAATAAAAATTGTGGTGAGGCACTTATATCGTTGGTGAAAAATGCCAGATTGAGAAAAATCCCAGATATGGGATTTTCTAAAAACATTTTGTTGGAATTATGGTTGCTAATTTTAGCAACTAATTCCTAATCTTACATAAATAAATATATAATTTTGAATGTTTAATTATTAACGGCACATTTATTGTTGGCTCTCCGGAGAGAATAGAAAATCTTGCAAAAGTGCAACGAAACCCGAATTCACATTTCGAGATATGTAGCGTTTTGTTAGCCATTAGACGGTCAATGCGATTGAAGATTAGGGTCGTGTGAGATTGGTTTGCCCAGTTCTAGAATGTACTCTTCCTCCAGAAATTAAATGAGGTAATCGTGAATTGTTGCTGACCATATAATAAAAAACAATCCTTTTTTTTTTCGTTCACAAAATAGGTTATTGAATACATTATATTGAATAGGAGGTAGTTATATGTATACCTTGTAATTTGTAATTTCTTAAATTGCTCTGTCGTATTTAAACCTAATTAAAGCCTTAAAAACTAATTAAGTTCTGTTGGTTCCAACTTAAGAATTTGAAATTTGTAAAAATTTGATGGTTCATTCAACGAGAGACTTCCGACTGGAATTTTGGTAGGATTGCATGTGCCACTCACAGATAGGTCATTCTCTCTTCTGTTATGCCTGGTTACGTTTTCAAAACTAACACTATCAAAGTCACCACATTGGTCCTGTGAAATGGTTGTAATAGAAGTAATGAGTTTTTGTTATCATATCAATGAGATTTTTTATGAAATACTAGTCACAATCTTGTTTGAGTGTAGTATTCAAATGACGCTTAAATACTACTTCATAACTGTTATTCTAAGAATTATTGTGGCTAGATTTTTTTTTACTCATAACTTCGTTTTATAATAGGGACTACGATTCAATCAGGACCTATCCAAGTTGAAAATAGTGTGTCAGGAGAATGTGTTATTAACTTCCGGGGGTTTCTATAACTAGCTGCCGTACCAAGTCCCGTATTAACAAACAGAAATGATCCCATGACCGCAATATCGCACAGTAGCAGGAAACTAATATCCCACATTTCATTGACCTTGTATAGATGAAATTATGAGTGGCTGCAAGCGGTTATACTGTTTGATAACATTCTGGGAATGGCAATATATTGAAATATTCACATTTTGTGTAATAATAATTTGTAATATACTTGTTTTGTTTCTATCCTTGCGTTTTGAAAGACTCGTAAAGATGTTTTTCTTTTTTTAGAAAATTTCAGGAGTAAGGTTTTGTATATTTATTAAAATCAAGGTCTATTTAATTTATGATATAGAAAAGAACTACGCAAGATGTAAAGTGTGGCAGATTCCTACTTGGTCATAAAGTATTCATTTACGAATCTCATATGTCCTTATTAGAGTATTGGATACAAAGAAAGGGGCAAAAAACCTTCAATTTATTGCCTTGATAAGGATTAATAATAACATATTAAATTTTTATTTATGAGCAAAGTATTTACATATTAATCCCAAGAAGCCTGTAAATTATTTATAAACTTATAAGAGAAAAAGGCCCACCAGGCCGATCTGGTATAAAAATAAAATAAAAAGTGAAAATAAGAGAAAGGAAACGCTGTACTGGACAATTTTCTGAATCTCTAATGGGGAACATCTAAGTTAGAGGTGTGCACTGGTACTGGTATCTGGGGGGGGAGCAAATCCGGTAAGTGGGCCTAGTGGTCCTTTTTCCCAACCCCTGACGGCTACCTGAGTTGCCACCACGTACTAACCATGGTGGAAGTGTGAAAATTAATTCCTCGGGACCACCGGAAAATGAATGTTAACTGCCCCAGGTGGGAATCGAACCCACAACGTTCCGAACCGTGCGCACTAGGACCTGCGTCCCAACCCGCACGGTCATCACGTCCCTAAAGGTGTGTAAGAAAAGGATTCAAATCCCAAATGGTCACTCCATACACAAGGTTTTTCGGACACGTTTATTACGTTCACTTTCTCAGTAACTTACGTCCACTTACCTACTATAATAACAATTGACTATCAATGGATATTCAAATAAAACTTCTTTAACGACGTTATACTATTCAAGAAAAAAATAATTATATGGGAGTAAGCGAGACGAAACAGAAGTGGTGGTGGGTGCGGGCAACGCTGGTCAATTCTAGCAGGAAAATTTTTATATTGTAGCAGGAGCTTAACAATTTCCGCAGTGCCGATCCGATTGAGTGAGATCCTGTTATCTCATTCTCTCCTGTCACAATATAATCATTTCCTTGCTAGAATTGACTTAGGAAATGGTTGTTATGTTCTAATTGGTATTATTTTTCTGGAACTTCTGCCTTACTTTTTTAAAATAATTTATTTATTGTTATTTATAACTGTATACATATATACACATCAAGTGAATTTGCTGTAAGTGACATTATGACATGACGCAAACATGTGGAGAATCTATCCATTGATAGAACTCCAAAAACATTTCTAAAGCAGAAGATCTCGAGGCCATCTTCTTTTCAGACGCCTAGGAGGATTATTAGGTAGTGAAGGAGAAGCCAGGTTAGAAACTAGCTGGTTTTCATTATTAATTAAATACATTATTTCATTTCCAGAAGTTTTAATTCTGTCGGCCAGTTCCAAGAATGCCACAATTTTTAATTTGGTAGTAATAAATTAAACAGGTACAAGTAGGTACTTAGCTACATAATTGGCACTATATACATATATTATAATTCAGAAAATATTAATTAGTCAAATTTGGTTGGTGATAAGAGTTAGCGGGACGGTCGGAAGGAGGGGGTACTGACTGACTGGCTCAGTGACCGTGTACACTTTGACAACACCTTCAGTTCGGACAAGTTCACTCCGAAGACAAAGTATTTTCGATACGTTTATTATTTATTATTACCTATTGTTTAGTTTGGGTTGTTATTTATAATATTGTGTTTAATGCGAGTTTTTAAATTAAATTAATTTGTTAAACAACCAGTGTGCAGTGGGGGCCAAAGCATTTTACGGTTTGCGGGCCATCCAGATTAGATATGGTGATTATTCATATTATTTTCTGAATGACTTTGAGGTATAAACAACACGCTAGTAGAAAACATTAATTTATTTAATATTTGAAAAGTAAAAACATATGAAAAGAAAAATTTAACATTTACGAGAGGTACTTTTCTTGATTTTTGATTAGTTAAAACTTGAATAACTTGATAAGAGTATTTTATTAGATACATTATTGATAAAGTTCTCAATCTTTATTGGCGTAAATTGTGATTATCAGTTTATTATTGATTCTAATTTTAATTTACGGATGACAGGAATAATCCCAGTGGGCACAAAGGGTAAAGATGGCTCCGGTAAGGGCCCAACTACTATTTTTGTTTTCTCACTTTTGAGGAACTTCTAAAACTGTAACTTCTTAAAGCAGTCTTGGCGATTTTGAACTCTAACAGATAAACAAACTTGGTAAAGAATGTTTTATAGATTGAAAATTGGCCACTACTTGGTCTAAGAGTATTGCTATCGGTCGTTGGAGTTAAGGGACCCACTACTAAGTAAAGGTGGCACTATTTGGTGCATATTGTTCTTAGTTAGCTCTAGTCTAAGCTAATTAAGCTGTTACCTAACTATTATTATATCCAGTTACGGGAAGGATTAAGTTTTTTTTATTTAATACCAGATCGGCCTGATAGGTCGAAAAAATTTAATCTTTTTTTTTAACAATAGATTATGGAGAGGTATAGCCTCGTACAAAAGAGACCCCTAACGAGATACAACGTTATAATTACAAAAAAAATTATGATAAAATAAATAGATACAAATAATAATCCTCGATAAAAGAGAAAAGTAAAGTTAATGGCAAAAATAACAACATTCGTAGACACAATTGACCTCTAATGGGGGAAAAAAAAGTAAAGAGAAAATAAATGAAGTAGAAGTTATGTCAATCATGGAATTGATTACTACAGAATTTATAACAGGATGGCCTGCAGCAGCCTGGGCTTCAATATTCGGGTTGAGGTTGAGTTTCTCAAGTTATAGGTCACTGTTCCTTTAACTTTCGGTAACCGAGAGTGGAACTTCATAAATCGTCGTTTGATGTAATCCTCCGTTGACTCCATTTGCAAATCCCGATGCAATCGGCTATGGATTTGGGTTAGTCTACGTATTAATGATTTAGAAAGAATAAATGACATAATTAAACTAAATAAACTAATGTATGCAGAAAATAAATAAAAATGTGCTCACATTTCAAACTTGCCGCAAGCACTTTGCGTTATAGTACATCATGGAACACATTTGTGTTCTGGTCTAATTGATCGAATCGTTAATGCGATTTTGCCGAAATTTTCAGGATGAGAATTGGCAGCTAGAGGGTCCTACATCAATTTTATTGAATTCCTTGAGCTACGTTTGCTTGCGCTAATGATTTTTCTTGGCACACCGAAAAGGGTCTGAAGAGAAAATAAATAAATGACACACCGAAAACTGTCTGATTGGCCACAAAGTTTTAGAAAATTTTGGGATTATTGCATAAGTGGCTTGGTATAAATTTTGTCGAATTTCATCCTCTACCTTCACTTCTAAGCGAAAAATAAGTTTCCTGGATATATGTGTTTAAAACAATGGCTACTCCCGTAGATGTTATTTTTAAAAGGACAAATCATTATTTTCATTATTAAACTAAAATATTGAAAACTAAATACCAATAGAAAGAGGTTATGAAGGAAATATAGTAGGAATTGTGAGGAAGTATGGTAAGTGGTAACTGACCTAATTACATCACAGACGTTTTTTGCTTGAATTGAATTGAAAGACATTTAATGGTTTTATGTTTATAGAGAGTATAGTAATTGACATTAGATCCTGAGAGAAGCTATTTGGCTTGCTAACAGCGTTAGCCGCTAAGTATATTAACCTCTAAGCACTGATTCTGCTTCTGTTTAATCCCTCTCTTGAGTCACCATTGTTCCCCCGATTGCCTAGTTCTATGGGATCCTTAATATATTCTGCACCTTTAGTTAATACCTGTTGTTGAGATTGCTACACAAATCATTTGTTTTAGTAATGAATTAGTTTAAATTATACTTCTAAGGTTCATGGCGTTACTCCGTCTTTTACATCTATTATTCATAACTTTCACCCATCAACGCCCAGGGTGATTTGATTTAAATATCTAAGGCTAGATCGACGCACATTTAGACGCGAGTTGTGCAATATAAAACGTAATTACTATTATACATAATATTTAGATGAATTCATTCATTAATATAGTGACATATATTCTCTAGGTTCCCGGGTACACCCAAATGAAGAGAGATTATAAGAACTAGAAACCTGTACTTATTATCATTCCCCATTTCTTGGTCCTTTTAGCTAGAAAAGTCTGTGGGTTTGGATTTGGAGTTAAATCTGGGCAACTCCATATGTACGGGATGCAGCTGTATCTTGGAGGTCAACATTAGTCCCTGTTCATTTGTAACTTGTGACCATTACTTGAAAGTCTTTCGGGTAGTTACTTTATAACTCCCACTCTACCTTCCCCGTTAAACTTCTTAAATTTCATTGCTTTATCCTTCTTACTCCCTCTAAAGCCCAATGAATCAACGACAAGGTTGGATCCTTCAAATTGATTTTCTTCTCTACATACTTCATTGTTACTTTTAAATCTCCTTTCTTCTTTCTTTCCTTTGCAACTGTTTTTTTATGCATATATCTGGCCTATTGTGTTATCATTATTTATTGCTATTTACAACTGTACATTATAATACATTTAGTAAATCTTATCTAAGTTAAATTGGAGTGTTACATGAAGTGTACATGTTACATGGTAGAGAAACTACCCATTGGTAGCACTCTAATGACATTTTACATTAGCTGGTCTCGTGGCCATCTTCTTTTCAGACACCTCGGAGGATTGTCAGGAATTGAAGATGATGCAAGATTAGAAACTAGGGGGTTTGAGTGGTTAGAGAGTTTATAATGGAAGGAGTGATATCTGGTTCGGGCTAGATCGGTTACATAGGGAAAATTAAGGTCTCTTGTATGATTTTATTTGTGACAAAGTAAGAAGCGTAGGGGATTTTAGGATGAATAATAATGAATTTAATAATCAGTTTTACTCTAATTTAAAGTGCTAATATATAGTTTGGAAGAAAATATATTGGTTTTAATTAATAATGATATAGAGAGATTATATTAGAATTTTAAAATATATATAAGGATCAACTTGTGCATCACACAACTCTCATTTACCATCCTACATACGTATCCAAGTTTTTAGTAGATGTTACAGTTATTTTCGTGATTAAAATTAAATGAAGGTGAAAATAATGAACAAAAAATTTGTATTTTATGTTGCTATAAAAATTCGTATTTTAGGGTTCCTCGAAGAATCTAATAAAAGAGGAATACAAATTTTGTACCTGCCATGAATAAAACAGCTTAGGAAATGATAACTCAGTAGTAATGCTATCGGGAAGTCTCATTCGGTTGGAATGTTTTTTCCCCCTTAACTTCTTTAGTTATTCACTAATTTCTATCATATTTTCTATTATATTCATTTAACTCCCGTTGAACTATTTCAATGACAATAAGACCTAGCTAATATTAAAGATCATTTAATTGTACATAGCCATACCAAGTTTAATCAAAATGTGAAATATCAATTCCATAAATTGGCGCTTCTGGTCGGTCTATCGAAAAAATGGCCATAGCACCCCAAGTATATATCTGCTTTAAATATGTAATTTCAATTTCGTATGGCTTTTCATTTTTGAGTTAGGCTGTTCATCCCCTCCACTTACTCACATTAACAAACACCATTTTGTGAGACTTGGATATTTGGACTCAGCGGACCTTAAAACGTGTAATTCCATTAATAACTCAAATTCGAAATTTTGCACGATTGCAATAGTTCCCCTTAATGTATATTCCACGTAAATGAAAGTAAAAATTGTAGGGAACCTAAAGTATGTACATAAGGTAGGTAGATATATGCCTCAAATGCTATGGCAACTTTTTATTTTTCTAAAATCGAATTACTGGTCGAAGTGCCACTTTATTTTATTGGTTTTAAACTTTTTTACCATATCGGAAAAACGACTCATACATTTTCAACTCGTCATATCAATTATCTAGATTATTTCCCCATTGATATAGTCTGACGGTGCTGAAATACCGAATTTTGAAAAAAGCTATTTCTAATTTTTTTTTGTTCGATAACCATGTCTCCCCCATGTTAAGGAACAATGGATATATATATATAATTTAAAATAATTTGATTATTAAGTAGTGCTTAAAATAAATGTTTTCGTGTTTCCATGGTTGTTATGACACTTGTCAGATTTGGGTTTAGCTTACATATGTATGAAATTTACTGTTAGGATAAGTACAATAAATTACTGTTTTGAAGCGTACAAAGATTAATTTCATCTCAAAGTAGAATGGTAAATAACTTTATTCCAGTCCAGAATTTTAAAAATGGACCGGAGGAAATGTATCTTTTTGAATGTTTAACATATTTAGGTTCAGAGTTAACAAGACTATCAAAATTGTTGAATTTCATTACGGTTAAAATTCGTCGCAAACGAAGTTATAAATACTATTATTTGATCTATACTTTTTGGAATGATTTTAAAGTTGGTCTTATCAATACTGTTTCTGTTATTAACTGATCAGTTTCTACATTTAAAAGAGAGTATCCATACTTATACAAAAATCTAAAAAAATCTTTAAAAACCCTCTCGGTCTATAATATTTATAATAATTTTTAATGTTCATAATTTTTTTATTATAATATTTGATATTTTATTTTTATTGCAATAGACTACAATACTAAATCGTCATTTAGAGAGGAATGTCCTTTCTTATTATTTATAATTTGAGGCCTAACTATATTTTACAATTATGAAACATTAACCCTCTTTTTGGTTTTCATTGCTCCCCAATAGCAAAGATATTATTTAAAAAATGTTTAACTCCCTTCACATTTTGAGGGTTTACAGTTTAGTTCCTCAAGTTACGTGGTACCCAATGATTAAAACATAAAGAAAAAAAAGGTAATATTCAAAACGACGTAATCATTCACTAAATTTGAATTTTTATTGTATATGATTTTTTTAAATTTTACTATCAGTTAACTGATATAATAAATAATTAACCATTTTGTGATGACTTGCACCAAATTGTTTTCAGAGTGTATTCACTTGTCTTGTGAGTAGTGAGGTACGCCATCAATACGTAATGATATAGGTTTGAGGTTAAGTAAATTAATCTATAATGGTATAGATAGCTGAATAAAGTAGCTCGTTTCGTTTAAAACTTCAGTTTAAAGTAATTAAAGATTAGTAATTAATTCCATTTATCTAAGTTTCCGCTTTCATTGTTAATATTTCCACTAGTGTGAACAGTAAACAGTCATAACCCAAATATTTGGACGTGCTTGGAAGCTGCTGTTACATTTACATTTATATTACATGCTTCCAAGTCCTTAGTAAAGCTCCTGAAAAGAAGACAGTGAAATACCAAAGTTATACATTTGACGGAGGGATGACCAAGGTCATAAAATAATCAACTCAAATTAATTATTTTATTGACTGATGATCCGAAATAATCACTAAATAAAACTTATACCGAAGTAATAAACATTTGATTAGTTAAAAAAAAATGCATTTACAACAACCAATCACAATGTTTAGGATTACATTGTGACGATCATCACTCGTAAATAATCAGTTAAGGGGTCAATGGATTGTTAGACTGGCATGTATTCACAGTTCTATGATTGTTAAAAAATCGATATTTAGTCATCAATATCCTTTAGATTTACATTATCTGTTATAAATCTCATATTGATGGAGAATGTATTCATAGATATTTAGGAAACCGAAAAAAAAAATCCAAATAAAATAATTAAACTTTTTAGATTTGTTAGAATTGGTGATTTTAAAATCTGTTCTTGTTCAGTTCAAGTATAATTCTAATTGTAGATTAGATCGGATTACAGTTTTATCCTGAGCGACCAACTTCTTGGCTATTACGTTTAGCTATTATGTTCGTATCTTTTTGAGAAATTGAAATTTGTTTTAGTCGTGGTTCTGACGTTTCATAGTTAAATTTATTTTTTATGGCTAGTATTTCCAAGGGGGTGATCTATTGATGGAATTAGCCTGGTTTTGTAGGCATGCCTTGAATCTCTCTTATGATTTCTTTCTTTCTTATGCCTAATGCAGCATTCTGTCTTAATTTTTTGGTAATTACACATATACGAAAAGAAACAATTCCATTTATAACTTAAGTGTTGTTATTTTAAATTATTTTTGTATTTTAAAAATTCGTACGCAATTCACGTATCATACAACTTTCATTTACCATCTTACCCTGAGTTGATATTGATCCTCGCATGTTTCAGAACAGATATTTCTATATAATGTACTGTAGTAATACCTTCTCGTACTAATTTACGAAATGAGCCTATAGTTAACAGATTGACTATAGGTTGTTGAAACTCCAGTTTCAACAATTTTCAGAAAAGTACTTTTAATATTATTTATCTGGCTGAAATATTAAAACATAACAGTTTACTAAAATTTAATTCTGCTCTTGACCATTTACTATTACTATTATCAACATTGACTATATTAAGAATAATTTTATGGAGTTTGACATCATGTCCTGTGGAAGTCACATCTGCATGATGATGCAAAATTTTTAACATTTTTCTTTTGCGAAAGTATGGCACAAATATAAATACATCAGTGTATTAAAATTGTATTCTGCTCTTAACCATTCATTGGGCCGTCCGTTGCTCAGTGGTTAGGCACAGTCTTACCCTTCTAAACTCTATTGGTGGTGCCGGTTCGAAAAAAAAAAAAAACGCCCCAGGCCGGATGTCTTTTTTCATTGAGCGGCGGACCCACAAAATGAAAAACTTCGACCCCCAACCATAGTGAAAATAATCGAAATACAAATAAAGAATTTATACCTGGCTATATGGAAAAATTCCAATGCCGTTAAAATATAAAAATAAAAAACGTTCATTCAATGCATTTCTTAGTTTATATTTGTACATTTTTCATTACTAATAGAAATCTGAGATCGTCAATCCTTTCTAATAAACACAATTAAGAGTACTTAGGAGGAAGTTTTAATTTATTTTTTTTAATTTCTTCATTTAAACTCTGCGAGACTATTTAAATAACAATATTTACATGATATTGTACTACTTGATTCTTCTTTGATTTACAGAGTTTAATTAAAATTGCTTGAACCGGTTTTGAAGAAGTCCTAAAAAAAGTGTAAAATCGTGTATATGAGGCGGCACGTCTGATTGGCCAATCTGTAATTTCAGTTCTGTATAAATTTCATTTTTGAGCCTAGTTTTACATACACACACACAGACCATTTTGCGGTACTTGAAAACGTGTATTTCATTCAAAAACTTGAATTCGAAATTTTTAAATACTTTCATATAGATTCCATATCGGTAAGTAAATATCAAAAAGTTTATATCGAGGTTAGAGAAAGTAAGTAAAAAAAAAAAATCGATGTATTCCAGGTTACAGATAGATGTCAATCTGAGTACAGTCTAGTATAAAATTATATTTTGAATATATTTTACCTACTTTCAGTTACTTTTCCTGTCTTATTAAATAGAAGAACTCAGTCACATGTTAGTGTCTGTTAGTTGATTCTTTCAGAGATTGTATTTTTTTTATGTCATTCTCAATTTTTATGAGATACCGTCTCAAATCGTTATTGGCATTTAACTCGCCAAATTAATGCATTAGGTGTTTACTTTTTGTTTTTATTAGCTTGATTGCTTTTTTACTTTAATGAAAGATTTTTTTTTTTTGATTGATAGATTTATTTATTGATAGATATTACAATCTGCCACACAGTTGTGGGCAATAGGTAATAGTGATGAATGAATCTGATACATACTAAAATAAAAA